>NW_026267250.1:0-1265 GCF_000697945.3 Frankliniella occidentalis | reverse complement strand
GGGGGGGGGGGGGGGGGGGGGTAGTACACGAGCACAGCAGCGGCGGAGCACAGCCGCCCTTTCCCTACAAATACTACCGCTTTGCCTCGGCGTCATTTCCTCCTGACGAGTGGGCGGAGGCGAAGAGGGGAAATGGGGAAGAGGAGGGGGCAAGAGGGCTTATCAAAGCGCCAACCGATGCATTGCTGCCGCCCTTATTATTCACACTCCGCCGCACTGCCAGTAATAATACACAGCCAAATAGTACCGTTTTCTCAAAAGGTTAGTTGTTAGTTCGTGTTCCGTTTACTTTAGTCCAAGGAAATCACGGTAGCCTAGAATACTCTCAACACAAGCGCAATGCACGTGAAGTAGACAAAATAAATGTACTTATACGAAAAACACGAATTTTGGGTGTGCAAGGGCATATTCTTTTCATGAAGTGATGTGATTTGGTAGGCTTCGGTATTGCAACGTTATTACGCTAAAATACCAATATCTTCTTGGCGTGACCATCTGGCAGGCGTCAGGTGGTGAAGAAACGTAAATATGTAAGGGGAGCAAAAGGTTGGCGCGCAGACTTTGAACGCAACCACCATCATCATCAGGGAAGCATTGAGCGTTACGTAACGATAGAGGTGGCTGCGGCGGCAGCAGCGACAGTACGTGACCAAAAGTATCGCGCTGCCATGCAACCCAATAGGCCCCGCTCTGCCCCGCCCCACCACGCCCGTTAGGCCGCAGGGAACTCGTTAGGGCGAGCAGCACGACAACGAGTAGGGGAAGCAAGCAGAGGGGCGGCGGAGCAGGGGGGAAGGGGGACACAGACGGGGAAAAAAAGAAACGAGTTTATTGCCACACTATACCAGTCGAGCTGTTGCAGCGAACTAAACGGTGTCGCCCCGAGGTTCGCGCGCACACACAAACACACACCAGCATGCATCATAGACAAAATGCTAATCAGCGAGAAAGCGGGGGATTCACCTCGGGGGACTTCAGCAACGTTACCAAAACGAAAAGTAAAGTGCGGGGTGGAAAAGGGGATCGACAGGAGTGTGGGAGCGAGTGAGAGAACATTCATTACGGACCCCTCGAGCGTCAATATCGGCGACGACGACGCTCTTTGGAGCAGCGCCACGCCACGAGAGAGAGGGGTGACGGGCGCACGCACGTGACCATACGAGAGAAGGGGGGAAAAACCCAGGGAAAACCTAAAAAATATGCGACAAAAATTCGTTGAGATATTTCTAATTTCGAAGTGGTTTAAAATACAATTTTAATTAACA
>NW_026267249.1:639184-649597 GCF_000697945.3 Frankliniella occidentalis | reverse complement strand
CCTGCCTATTGTAATTGTTCTATAAACTCAGCATGCATTTTGAAGACAGTATTTTGTCTATACAAATAATATTAAGGGTGTCATATTGAGTGTCCTGTCATTGGATATTGTTTCTGCAACAGTTACCTGCTTATAGTAGCAGCTAAGTAGCACAATAGAATAGAAATGTACGGATGTCAGTCAATTCTGACAGTCTGATTCTTGATCCGTTCGTTTTTGTGAGTAGCTCCACTGTGTGTCTGTCTCTGGGAGTGTGCTGGATTGTTTTGCCAGGAAGTTATTGTTATCATTGACTTTATGTTCTGATTCATGAGTATTTTGACAGAAAGTTGATAGTTGTATTAATTTTGAGGGAGCTCATGAATTTGTCGCGTGCAATGTTAGCCTTCTCTGCAATTAACAAACCCTCAGTACAAATGTATATTATGCTCGGTTCTGTGTTGTCCTTTAGCCAACAAGGTGCAATCTTTTATGTACAATGGTTTTCAGCAGTGCTTTGCTAATAAAGTGGCCCTTTACTTGTACTAGTAAACAACTACCTCTCATTTATTTACCTTATGTGGAATTTCTAAACAAATGGGTGGAGGTAAGTGCTTTCAAAGATATTCTTGCTGAACTGTCTGATTTCTGGAAAAATTGAACATCATAAAGGCGTGTTGGGAAAACGAAGTATTATTTTTTCATGAGTATTTCTACAGTATAGTGAGACCAGCCTAAGGTCACACCTGGTTTCCCCGCTTTCTTATGGTAGCCAGAGAGGAGCTTAAAGTCTGGTCTGGGTATAAATGCTAATGGTAGTACTTCGGAGGGCCGGGCGAGCGCAACTCGAGCCGAGGACATCAGCCTAAACAACGTTATTCTGCGTCAGTTTGAGTCGAGCTTGGTATCATTTTAATCGGGGAAGCGAGGAGAACACGTTTGAAGGACTATCGGAGCTGTAGGATAGACATTTCAGTGATTAATATACGAAAATATCAGTTCGGACGGTGTTAGCATGCTTCAGATTCGCGCAAGAGCCGGTGCGTCGGCCTCTAACCAACTGAAGATTACAATTTAACTCATTTTATCACTTGTAACAAGGTTTTCAGGTGAGCAGCCAAAGAAAAGTGTGGTTTTCTGTAAAATAATCGGTTACTGATAGAGTTATTGTCTGTTTTCAGTTGTTGTGTGAGTGTTATGAAGAAATGGAGATCTTTTACTTTACGGATTTATACTGACTAGATAATATTGACAGCGTTTTAGGCCCTTGTAGATAAAGTCTTAATGAAGTCGTATTTTTATTTTTCAGGTCGGTAAAGGTCAACTATCCAAACCACCTGGGATCATAAACGAAGGAAATATATGCTACATAACAGCAGTGTTACAATATTTGATCTCAGTTGTTTCATTTAGACAGAGTCTATGTCAAGCTATTTGGTCCACCGATCACGACTTAACAATATTAAATGCCCTGGAATCCTTTTTTATTGGCATTGTTGTATGCTATAGGGATCCGCATTACTCCTGTGATTCTTTCCTGGTTAGTTTATAAGAGATTTACAAATTCTATACCATTTTAATTAATCAGATCAGTTAATGATGTTAGCCTTTTTCTTACTATCCAAGGCTATTCTCAAGGAAAATTGGGAGGGATATCGCCTTAATGAGCAGGAGGATTGCCGTGTTTCCCTTCAATATCTTTTGAGCGCAGTTCATGAAGAAACTCTGGTATGTACATGTTTCATTTTTGTTACACTGTGTGTATTATTATGTTGAACATTGCCTGAAAGATGTTCTTTTTTTTTTAGGTGCCCATACACATCCCCATATTTGTGAGGAATACCACACTGCACAGGACCATTATACAAGCTTGGGCATCAAGAGAAAGGTCACGTGTAGCTTCTCTATTTGGATCTTTGTCTGTTCGTAACACTGTGTGTTTGAACTGTAGTGAATCATCAGATCATTGTGATCCAGTGTCCTTCTACATTACTTTGAACTTGCCCCAAAAGAAGGAACAATGCTCTCTTCAGGTAAATGTAAATTTATCTATCCCTCATTTCATTGAATCTTAATATTGCATTTATATTCACCAAGCCATACTTTTCCAGGAATGTCTGAAGATCTGGAGTTCAGAGGAAATTTTTCGTGATGCCAAATGCGCAAAGTGCTCTACATCTAATCAGAAGTCACGCTTAAAATTGGGACGACTCCCACCTGTTTTAATTATTTAATTAGCAAGGTAATTTTAATTTCTTTTAAACTACTTCCTGGCATATACTATTTACAGTTATTTATTTTTAATTCTGCTCCTAGGTTTACTTATGACCAGGGTGAGTCAGATATAAACAGCTGCATTGTTGATTATGAGCATAGCCTTGACATGAAGGAGTATGTTGTGGATAGCCTGCAGACCAACACAAACTATGAACTAGTTGCTGTGACATGTCATCGTGGAGGGTTGGCGGGTGGTCACTACACCTCTATTTGCAAACGAGATAATAGGTAAGTGTGAAATGTTCTGCTTCCTGCAATGTCATCCACCTGCTTCAAAATGTAATTCTTATCTAATATTCTGCCTGACAGATGGTTTAACTTTGATGACTCAAAAGTCAGCATCACTTTTGCAAAGAGAGTCATCTCAAATGGCGCCTATTTGTTGTGGTTCACACTCACTGAAGGCCCAGATGGAAACCTTCCCTTGGATGCAGATGTCACTTTACTGCCAACGAATGTGGATGAGGTACCCAATTTGAGCATGAGACCAGACAGCCTGTCTAATTCTTTGGGCACAGAAAACACCGAAGTCATGTCAAGTTCTGATGAGTCTTCAGATTCAGAAGATTCCACTCAATATGTTCCTAATACAGGTCGTGCTAGGAAAAAAATAATTATTCGACCTGTCAAGGCAGGGGCTGTACCAGAGAAAACCACTGCCCAACAACGGCATCAACGCGCTGCTGTGAAAAAAACAGTATTCCCACCACCTTCCTTAAAGGAGAAAAGAAATATTAGTGTAAATATCTCCTCTCTTTCATGTGAATTTATTTCTAAGTTTCTTCTAAGTACATTAATTTAATTTTCTTCCCTGCAGTTCCATCAAGATCTAGAAACAGTACAAGGGACATGCAACCATCCAGAAGTTGATATTGACATTAGAGATCCAGTTCTGGGAAGAGATGATGTTGAGGCTCAATTCTCATTGTTTGGCAGAACTTGAGAGGCTTTTAAAAATGTATGGGCTTCCAACTAAGGGGAACAAAAAGGAAATAGGTGACAGGTACTTAATGTGAAACACACTGGCAAATTTGCTATTGTATTCTTCTAATATTTACCCTATAATAACAACTTGTTTATTTTTTATTTTCAGAATTTTGACTCATGTAGCCAGGGGCAAGGGGGAAAAAATAAATCCTGGCTTTGTAGCAGGACAATGGCACCAAAAGAAAAGGGCCCGATTGATGGTAAGTTGTTGAATCTCGAGGCAATTTACTCCGCCTCCCATTGTAATATACAAGATACATTATTTTTTATAATAAATCTTACATTTTTTTTTAACAGGAACAACACTATGTGCAAAGTAACCTACCAATGGTTCCTGTTGGTGGTAAACATTGGCACCCATTTCCCAGTGTGCACATTCCTGAAGGGTTCCATTACTTAGACATTTTAGATTATTTTGAGAACATCCCAGAAATGGAGTACAATTATAAGAAAGGGGTTGTGAAAGCTGAAGCTCCAGCAGAAGTACCACTACATTGTGACACCTCTGATGATGATTATGATGATGAAGATGATGGTGATGCAAAATGTCATGAGATGACATTCCAAGATCTGTGCAGGAGGGCTATAAAGAAGTGTCTAAAAAAAAGGAGAACAGTTCCTGTATAGTGGTAGATTGTTGACCATGCTTGACACCAAGAAAGATGGACAGTACTTCATCAGAGCACAGGTGCAGGCCTCTATGGAAGACAACATTTATGGTGTTATTATCACTCTTAATGTGAGTGATGGCCCTATATGCACAGCTGATTGTTTGTGCAAAGCTCAAGCGCTGAAGAGGTGCGGACACATAGCTGCTGTGCTTTTACGCCTCTGGGAACATGTTTTCACAAAAGGATATGAAGGTATGTTAATGAGAAGTCAATATATGTTTAGATATACTTTCTCTTTATTTTTTACCGAACAGAGGTTCATTCCAAGACAAAAAATACTCTCAAAGATCAACATCAGCAACTTCTTCTTCTTCCCATCTTACAAATGGTTCATTAAAATTACACAGGACTGAGCAGACATGCATTACATCAGAGAGCAAATCAAGCATTGAATTTGGATAAACATATGTCACAAGTCTGAAATGTTTTGTACGTCCTATCAGTGTTTCAATATGAATTCTTGATGTTGCCACTGCTTTTCCGATAAACATTTCTCTCTCAGTGAATGCTTGTCGATCACCAAGGAATGGAGGTATAATTAGATCAATGCCACGTTTATTCAAATCAGCTTCTATATCAAACCCTCTATCTACCATGACAGCTTCACCCGCATTGATATGATCTAAAATCTCAGACTGAAGGAATAATTTCCTATCTGATATGTTCCCCTCATAGCCTTCACTTATGAATGATAGACCACCATAAGCAGAGCATGCTACCAAGAATTTTGCTGTATTAGTTCCTTTGTACGATGAATAGGTGTTGCTTTGCTGCTCAAAATTTTTTGGCTTCTGAATTTTGATTTCAGTTGCATCAACAATACACCTCAAATTAGGAAATGGTTTTAAAACAGGCAGGCTTATTTTTCTCCTGTACCTCTACTGAAACAAACATAGCAGCCTTCAAAGATTTAAATTTTATGGACATAAATCTCACCCATGTCTTCACAATATTACTGATAGAAGGAGCAGAAAGTTTAAAAAATTTTCCCATGTCTCTTTCTGGATACCCACGTCTCAGTCTTACTAATGTGAGAAGTAAAAGGCCCTTAGGAGAATGTGTACTCTCACATTCTCGATTTGGAGTTGCTCTATCAGTGTAGTACTTCAGTTTACAGTACACCTTATTTCCTCCCAAAAACTTGAAAAGCACTTCAAATGATTTACTTGATATTCCTGTGTAGTACTTGAAGTCTGCTTCAGTCTAAGTGGGATCTGTCATCATCATTTCATATGACAAAAATGGCAATGTTCCACCACTCCCTGTATCACGAAATTCCTTGGGACCTTGTGCCTGTAACAAAAACATATTTATTTTTAAAAATAATTGTCTTGTTGATTAACTTATTTTTCTTTCTTTAAATTACAGCTGTAACAACAACAGGAACGCAGTGCTACTGGAGAAAATCTGGCAATGCAAGAAATCCTGGGCTTCTAAGAGAAAAGCAATAAGAAGGTAGGAAGCCCTTAGGACCAAGACTTAATTTCAATCCAATACCAACTGCGTTCAAAACCGAAGGCCTCAGCGAAGAAGCTTTGAAAAAGCGCTGTTTCCAGTACTTTACAATTCCTTCTTGTTGACAACTGCATAAAATGGCATCTTATGTAAAGAAGCATATTATTTGCAGATTTTTAAATATTTTATCTTGTTTTCAGGAAGTGTTCATCATCATCAAGTGTGTCATCATGCTCTGCAGTCAGCCAGTGACCTGACCGCCTGAGAAATATCAATACCTCAGGTGTACCCTTTGCGCTCCTTCGGATGTCCAGTAATGATCTTCACTCAAGAATGAAACATGTGGCTTCTACCTCAAGATGGCTGATGTTGTGTGCGTGTGGGCGAAGATGGTTCCAAAGTGTGTGCAGTACTTCCTACTTTCCTGTTCAAGCTGTATGATTGTTGAACATGTCTTCTAATAATGGTTCCATTCTCCAACTGGTAAAGAGGATTCCAGAGTTCTAACTATCTGCTCAGTATCATTTATTATTTGAGTCAGTAATTTTCTTGCCTTTTTTTTCTGTTCTTCAGGCATGTCTTGTGGAAGCAGAGGCTTCAGGATTTTTGTGTGTCGCATGGCGCCAAAGGATAATTGAATCTGCATATCCATTCCTTTTCACGTTCTTCTTACATGTGTGAGTGCTTTTGTAATATTGAAGGTTTATCAGATCACACAATGTTTCATCTTTTTTTGGGGGTAATATATTTTGTGCTTGTTCTTCAGTGATTATTTCATTGTTTACAGTTTTACTCAAACAAACTAAAAGTGAATTCCATCTCATTTCAGCTCATAAAGAAAGTCATAAATATGGAACTGGAGCCAAATGGTCTATGCATTGCCATGACTTTCTTTTGTTTTCCGTGCCAGAATGCAGGAGACGATCTGTCGACAGCTACTATTTTGTAGCCGTCATTCTGTTCAACTATGGTAAAGAGGTTATTTTCATTTAGTATTTGTGAAACAGTGACCTTATCAGGTTTTACCTTTTTTCTCAAATTAATACTGATTCTACTTTTCAGGTTACGGATACGGGCTTTGCAGAAATTTCATCACGAGTTTCGGAATATTTGTTGCAACTCGACTGTCATGGTGACGTGCCTCAGCCTTTGCAACATCTACTGGATTATACTTCAACTTGCATTTTCTTCGTTGTCCTCCGTATACAGTTGGGAAGGATAATACATCATTGCTCTCATCCAACAGAAGCGACAGTGGAATAGATCCTTCTCCTGGTGCAATGCGAATTCCAGAATCAACTATAAAACCTCCAGCTTGCAGTGTTTCTTGTTCTTCGAATGCTTCAGTTTCATCTGTTGGTTCACAATCCATTGGTTCATCAGTATTATCTTCTTCCACAGAATTTTATTGTTCATGTAAATCATGTTGTTGATAAAATTCCTGTAACCACGTTTGATTTAAAGTTATCTTGTGATTTTGATATAAATTTGTATTTACCAAGTATGTCGCTGCTTTGAAGACTCTTTCTGGTCTGGGCATTTTCCAAAGCATATGGATTTTTGTTTTTCATCCTTCGCATTAGTTGCATTCTTGGAAGACAGGTTACTGTTTTGACTATGTCAATTGGAATGGTAACTCAATTGCCTTTGAGACCAAATTGTTTTTGATATCCCAATTCTCCTTTTTGCATGAATGGGATGCTTGCTGTTACCAATCTGTCCCCAAGACCTGTCAGTCCTTGCAATTCTACTGGGAGAGGATCAAAATCCAATCCATTAATATCTGCTAATTTAGGAATGTTAACTTTTTCTTAAAAATTGTTAATGCATGTTCAGCATACATTACCCAGTTGTTTTTCAGTTAAATGAGGTCTGTAACTGAAAATTTGTAACAATGGCATTTCTTTTATTAGTTTACTTTGCAACTCTGTAATTGCAACCTGTTCACTCTCTATCTCTCTCTCTGTCAGACTTGAAGATGTTTCTCTCAAATCTGTTCAAATATTTCTTGAACTTTCACTGTTATGGAGGTGGCCCTCATTGCTGAGATGTCCTGGTAAAATACCTTCTCAGGTCTCACCTCATGCCAAAATATTGCTGCTGCTCAAAAAGAAATTGTTTAATCATGCTTCTGAAGTTCTGAATATTTCGTATTGCCAATGGAAATAATTTTCTGTACCAATTGTCACATTTTTCATTTGCTCACCTCATTGTGTGCATGGAGGCAGAAGTCATGTAGTAAAATAGATGTTGCTGCTTAGTTTGCTTGTTATCATCTTTTTGTAATGCACTCATGTGGCATGTCATTCCTTGGAATTAATGTAGCTTAGAAATAATTCAAGTCGTGGTTTTGTGTCAGTGGTTGCTCTGAACTTGTGAGATGTCAATGTTGCAAGGGCTGCTTATCAGTCGCTACGAGCGCATCTACAGATGCGCTCGACACGCTCCACCCTCCCCCCACCTTCCGGTATCAGTCCGAGCAACACGTCTTGTCACTCTTTTTGAAAGATTTTCAAAAGAATAATTGAGCACAACAGCACAAATTGTATCAGGCATTTCATATCTCTGTTCAGTAAATTTATTATGTAAACCTTCCTTATTTTGAGAATGTCAATGGAGGATTACTCTCGGTTCTGTGTTGTAGTTTAGCCAACCAGGTCCAATCTTTTGTGTAAAATGGTTTGAGTTTTGCTCTGTTAATAAAAGTGGTTTAGTACAAGTACTCATCTACCTTTCATTTACCTTATGTCAAACTTTCTAAACAAAAGGGTGGAAGGTAAATGCTTTCAAAGATATTACACGCTTTCCAATCTTGCTTAACAGTTAAATTTCCGAAAAATTTGTGTCTCATAAGGGCATGTTGGGAAACCAGAAATTCTAGACTTTCACTGCACAGCATCTGCTAATTTGGCCCACCCCCCGGTACCATGCCCAGCTGGAGGGTTTTTTCAGCAACCTCTTCTATTACAATGAAGAGGATATTTTCAGTATTTATCTTTAATTCTTTTAGTTTGAAGAATGTGTAAAATTATAAAAACCTCAATCTGGAGCTACTTCTCAACAAGATAATTGCCCCTGAACTTTCTCTACTGCCTGCAAGAAGGGTTGTACACTTTCGTACAACTATGTTAACTACCAAGTTTTTGAACTGTTCATACCTTTCTCCAAGTTATTCTTGTGTTTTGAAAAAAACCTTCTGCCCCATTTAATCACAACAGATAATTGCCAAGTAGGAGGAATTGAAAGTTTTCATTATCGTATATGGTGGCTATTGTGCATTTTGATTGTGATCTCAATAGAAATAAATTATAAAGATAAGTTCATAGTTCTTAACAATTTCTGCTCCTTCCCCAACGTTGCATACTCAATTGACAGGAAGGCATGGGACAAAGGCAGGAAATTATGTATTGTAGAAACAAATTTATTTCTGAAAATTATCAAAATAAAAAAACACTGTAGTACAAGATACAGTTCACTGCTATAGCAGCTATGCCTGGACTAGGTAGGTCAAAACATAAAACTAGGAACAAATGTATTTCTGAAAATAATGATACGATCCAAGTAGACAAGTTCACTGCTAGGCAGTGCTTGGACTGAGTACGGAAAAACATACAATTAAAACTGAAACAAAGGATAAGGTCAGCTATGGTCTTGACTTAAAAATCAAAGTGGAGGCAACTCCAACGTAAAAACATAAAATAAGAATCATCGAATCCCACAATGATAGTTAGAAACAATTAAAATTTTAGAACAGACAAATGGCTGAATCATAATAATATGGTTACATGCAAACACAGCTAAGGAAATTGTTTATAAATGTCAGTCAGACTCCGCAAACTTTCAAATGTCACTTTAAAGCATGTCACAATTAGATTGGATTATTTTCCTTCATGTCAAAATCAGAGCCACAAGAAGGGCACACCTTAAGAAGCCGATTCCGCTGCCCTTCAGTTGAAACCCACTTTTGAAGACATTCCTCGTGGAATAAGTGACCACATTTCGTGTTCGTCATTTTTCCAGAGGCCTTCTCCTTACACACAGGACAGCTTAGGACTTCACTCTTTGGAGGTCGACCCCTCCTCTTCCCAGTAGTCTGGGCCTGCTGAGTAGAAGTCTTCTTGGCGGCAGGCTTCTTAGAAAGAGGGGTGTAGTCAGGGTCATCCGAATTCTTCTTCTTACCCTTGGCAGACCCTGAATTGCGTAGGAAAGAAAATGCTGGAGATGCCACCCTCTGCTTCAAAGACAAGGACTGCCTCTTTCTTGACTCAGGAGAGGGTGACCTCAATTTGACAGAGGAACTTCTCTTGGTTGCAGACGCTTCAGCTGCTAAGTTTCTGGAGACCCTATACTGTGGTTCAGTAGAGGGAGACCTTTCCCTAGATGTTTCTGGCTGATCCAGAAATGACCAGTCAGGACTAGGTGAACGTTTCTTGGAGGTATATTTGGCAGATGCAAACCTGCTGGAAAATCTTGACTTGGTGTCAGGAGAGGACGACTTCTCCCTGGAGGTTTCAGGCTGATCTAGAAATGACATGTCAGGACTAGGCGAACGTTTCTTGGAGGTCGATTTGGCAGACGCAAACCTGCTAGAAAAGCTTGACCTGGTCTCAGGAGAGCGGGACCTGTTCTTGGAAGGCTGGTCCAGGAATGACATGTCAGGACTAGGAGACCTTTTCTTGGAGGTCGATTTGGCAGACGCAAACCTGCTGGAAAAGCTTGACCTGGTCTCAGGAGAGCGGGACCTGTTCTTGGAAGGCTGGTCCAGGAATGACCAGTCAGGACTAGGCGACCTTTTCTTGGTTGTAGATTTGGCAGACGCAAACCTGCTGGAATAGCTTGACCTGGTCTCAGGAGAGCGGGACCTGTTCTTAGAAGGTTGGTCCAAGAATGACATGTCAGGACTAGGCGACCTTTTCTTAGCTGTAGCTTTGGTAGACGCAAACCTGCTAGAAAAGCTTGACCTGGTCTCAGGAGAGCGGGACCTCTTCTTGGATGGCTGGTCCATGAATGACCAGTCAGGACTAGGCGACCTTTTCTTGGTTGT
>NW_026267249.1:632195-633914 GCF_000697945.3 Frankliniella occidentalis | reverse complement strand
GCTTTATTTACCCCCGACACGGTGGCAGCCCCCCAGCCGGCGCCCTTCGATGTGCCTCCGGATGCGGCCTTCACGGACGCCACTCGCATTTCCGAGCCTTTCACCATGGGTGACCTGCACGCCGCCCTCCGCGCCGCCCGGGACACTGCCCCGGGGATGGATGGAATTACCCTCAGCATGCTTCGGCGCCTCCCTGCCTTCGCCCTCGACGAACTCCTTCGACAATACAACCTGGCGTGGACCACGGGGGTCCTGCCCGCGGCCTGGAAGCAATCCCTTTTGCTCCCTTTCCTGAAGCCACACAAGCCTGCCAACGTTGCTGCGTCTTACAGGCCCATCGCCCTTGCCCCGGTGCCTTTCAAGATCTATGAACGCTTAGTTGCACGACGCCTCGAATGGTGGGCCGAACGGGAGGGCCTTCTAGACCCCGGACAGTGCGGTTTTCGCAAAGGCATGGGTACCCCCGACGCTGTCGGCCTCTTCCTTACTGATGTCTACTCGTCCTTCGCCAAGGCGCACCATGTTGCCGCTGTCTTCCTCGACGTCGCAAGTGCCTACTACTCCGTTGTCCCAGCCCGGCTCCTCTCTAAGCTCCGGGACGTCGGCGCCCCGCCGCGGCTCCTTAACGCCATCCGCTCCTTCATGTTCAACCAGGTCCTCTGGACGACCCACGGCGGGCGGCTGGTCGGCCCCCGGGTCTGCAGCCTCGGTCTTCTGCAGGGGGCCGTTATGAGCCCCCTGCTTTATATCCTGGAAAAAAGGACCCTCTGCGCTGACTTGCCTCTTCGCGTGCGCCAGTGCCAGTACGCCGACGACGTGGTGCTGTACGCTTCTGGTGCTGATCCCCGCCGCGCTTTGGCCGCCCTACAGGCCGCGCTCAACCTGGTTGCACAGCGCCTTCGCGAGGACGGAGCTGCACTTTCCCCCGGGAAATCGTCATGGATCTTGTTCACCCGCGGCCGCCGGGACACGCCCCTCCCCCCTCTCCGGGTCCGCGGCGAGGCCGTGCCCCGAGTGGTGGAGGTTCGGTACCTGGGCCTCATTCTCACCCCCAGACTTCATTTGGGCGCGCACATCCGCCACGTACAGCAGCGGTGTCATCAAAGGCTTACCTTTCTTCGATCTGTGGCCGGCGTTCGCTGGGGCGTCCACCCCGGCCTCCTTCTCCATCTGTACCGCTCCACCATCCGGCCCGTCCTTGAGTACGGCGCCGGCCTTGGGGATCGTCCAGAAAGTACGTCCATTTTCCTCAGATGCATTTGCCTAATTTCGGGAGCCGGGCGCCTGCAAGACTCAGGGTAGGCCACCCCGCAGTACACGCATGCACTGCAGACCAGATGTTGCCTACCTAACAGGCGCTATGAGTTCTCGCAGAGACTAAACTTGGCAGGTCCGGAACGGCGAATGGCGGACGTACTTTCTGGATAATCCCTTGTTCACTTCCGCACGAACAAGGAATTGAAGGCGGTTAGTCGGATCGTGCACTCTGCACTGCGCTGCTGCCTTGGTCTTATGAGCTCTACGCCTATCACTTCAATGCACGTCGAAGCCGCAGAACTCCCTCTCAGCCTTCGTCTCCACTACCTCGCCGACCGGCTCCTCATTCGCTGGAGAAGCAGGGAGCAACACCCTGCCCTCGCCCGCCTCGACGCCCTGGCTCCGCGGGGGGTCGTTGTCCGCCGCCTCCGCAAGCGCCCGCCCCTGCTCCTGCAGCGCTGG
>NW_026267249.1:629771-632145 GCF_000697945.3 Frankliniella occidentalis | reverse complement strand
CTCCCCCCTCAGGCGGATCCATACTATCATACTTGGCCATGCTACGCTCTTCACCATCAAGATTGGACTTACCCTCTTACCACTTACTCTTTCTTCCCGCCGGCTCCGGTTGTCGCGGACGGCGTCGACTCCCTCGCTCCCGTTTACGACGCCCTTAAGCGCGGGCTCTGGCGCTCCACCAGGGTGCTCGCCACGGACGGCTCTCGGCCCACAGACGCCGACGGCCTCACAACGGTCGGGGCGGCCTTCTACGACGCTGTCTCCCTCCACACGGAGTGCTTTTCCCTGCCTGCCGCCTCTTCGGTCTACACGGCCGAAGTATATGCTATTGCTAAGGCCCTCCACTACGCCATCCGCAGCGCCTTCCGTGACGTCACCATCGTCACGGACAGTCTCTCCGCCGTCAAGGCTCTCTCCGCCGCCGCACCGACCGCGTCCACCTCGGCGGAACTCGTCGAGGTGCGCCGCAGCGCCCTCCAGCTGATCCGCGGGGGAGCTTCCCTCGCGCTGGCTTGGGTTCCCGCCCACAAGGGCGTCCCGCCAAACGAAGCCGCGGATGCTGCAGCTCAGGCGGCCCGCCTGCACGGCGACCCCGTCGCGCTCCGCCTTCCTCCTTCGGTCTTCTACCGGGATCAGCTCGTTTTGGCCCGGGAGGCCTGGACGGCGTCCTGGTCGGCCGCCAACGCCACCACAGGCCGCCATCTCCACCGCCTTACGCCCTCTCCGCCGACGCGCCCCTGGTTCGCCAAAGTGCGCCACAGCCGCAAAGTCCTGACCTCCCTTGTCCGGCTCCGTATCGGCCACGCCTCCACCCCTGCCCATCTTAACCGCTACAACATCATCCCGTCTGCTGTCTGCCCCCGGTGCGGGGCGGACCGCGCCGACGCCATCCACCTCGTCGACGTGTGCCCCTTCTCCGACCGCGTCGGTCTGGAGATTCGAAGCAGCGAAGCAGGACATCCCGCCTACCTTCGAGGACCTTCTCCGCCAGCCGGCTCGTGCTGTCGCGGCTCTGGGGGCTTTCCTTCGTCAAAACCCCCACGTCACTTTCTAACCCGAATTTGACCTTTCCCGCTACCCCTGGCACAGCACGCACGTCCGATCAGTTCTCCCCCGGGGGGGGGGGGGGGGTTCAGTGTAGTGGGAACGCCTCAGCGGCATGGACCCAGCGCTGACGCGAAGAATCCAGAAGGCCGGGCGGGGGAAAGCAGGGCGCGCGCAGCGCGAACGCCCCGCCAGTCCAGCGCCACGGCCACGTAGCGGAAAATCCAGAACAACAGTTTATAAGAGGTGGAAAAGGGCCGCGACCTATCCGCGACTGATGGCGGCGCACGGCAAAAGGGTGGGCACAGTCACTGTCCGCCCGCCCGTCTCTTCCCACGATGACGACCCGGTCGATGGGCGCCCCAAATAGGGACACCCCTGATGGTAGTGTCGGCCAGGATGGCCAAGAGCGAGGCCACCGCGGCCAAGGCCGGCGGGAGTCGCAGGGCGTCCGGAGGTTTCTTCCGCGCAGAGGTGGTGGCTGCAGGGCGGCCGGGACCCGGAGAGGGAGGCAGGTCCCGAGGGCGCAGGGGACAGGTCCGCGAGGAAGCCTTGTGCCCCGCGCCGCAGTTGGAGCAAAGGGGGGGCCCGTCCCGGGAAGGGCAGGAAGCCGATGGATGACTCCCTGCACATGTCCTGCAGGTGGCGGAGGGCGCTGCACAGGAGTCGCTGGAGTGCCCAAAGGAGTTGCAGCGGAAGCACTGAGTGGCCCGCAGGCCGCGACGAGGGCGGCGACGGCGTCGGCGAGGCCCAGGCACCGGGATGTCAGTCACGTCCGTGACAGGACGGAGAGGCGGCAGGGCGGCCGCCGGTGGCTGGACCCGGGTGGCGACGCTGCTGCTGGGGAGCGGCTCCGACGGGGGCCGCGGCTCCAGCAGGGGGGAGCCGTCCGGGAAGAAGACACGAGGGAAGACGGGGGCGGTGCCCACGGAGACGCCGCTGGTGACCAGCCGCATGGCGTCAACCAGCTGCGCCTGGACGACGAGGTGCCCCTCCTTGGGCGGCAGAGCACCCGGGCGTACGTACACGCCCTGGGAGGTGTCGAGCAAATGCTCGAGCAAGGGAAGAGGATGCGGCCAGGTCACATACCAGTTCCCGAGCCCTCGTCGACGGCGTGCCCGCTCGAGATGGTCCAGGTCGAGCGGCGAGGAGCAAACCGACGCGACGTCCGAGCCGCGGCGGCCGGTGGCAGCCCAGCTGACGATCTCAGCGAGCCGCGCGGAGGCTGCAGCAGCCCGCTCCACACTACACACATAGTAAACAACCCCGTCAACCACAGTGGGACAGGAGTCGTTGACGGCCTTGTTGAGGTCCTCAGGAGACGTGTCGT
>NW_026267249.1:624371-629721 GCF_000697945.3 Frankliniella occidentalis | reverse complement strand
TGACCAGTCAGGACTAGGCGACCTTTTCTTGGTTGTAGATTTGGCAGACGCAAACCTGCTGGAAAAGCTTGACCTGGTCTCAGGAGAGCGGGACCCGTATTTGGAAGGCTGGTCCAGGAATGACATGTCAGGACTAGGAGACCTTTTCTTAGTTGTAGCTTTGGCAGACGCAAACCTGCTAGAAAAGCTTGACCTGGTCTCAGGAGAGCGGGACCTCTTCTTGGATGGCTGGTCCATGAATGACCAGTCAGGACTAGGAGACCTTCTCTTGGCTGCATGTGTGACAGATGCACAACTTGACTTAGTCTCTGGGAGGCTGTACATCTCACTGAAGTTGGATGATGGAGGATCAACCACAGACAACCTGGCAGGGGTCGAAGACCTTGATTCAATCTTAAACACTGGAGCAGGCGTCTCATCTTGGAGCCAGCTGAAATCTGGAACCGGTGACACAGATGATGCATTTGATTCAGTTGCCTCCATCAGGATTACATCTGGAGATTCTTCCACGACTGCAGATGTTAGATGTTGAGAGCTCTCAGTCCTATTGATGGTAGGAGGCTCACCGAATGGGAAGCTGCCAGACTTTCCTAGGTTAAGTTGATTGGACATAGATGCTTGGAACGCTGCCCGCACAAACCCAAGTACATCAGCTAACATTTCTGTAACAGAAATGAAATATGGTCACTAACAAGTATAAATTCAGAAGGTTACCAGACACAAGGCAAAAGTAAACACAGAGGTTGGCTCAAGTATAGATGCACTAAATTATAATACTAAATTTACTGCACTCGCAGTTGCGGAAGACAATGCGTCAACACCAGTCAACTGTCACAGCCAAAAATACTTCAAAATAATAAGAACTGAACTGATATCTATCGAAACAGAAGCAATTTTTTTTCTGGTCGCCATGTTGACTAACTTTGAACTGCCTTTACATCTGCTAAATTAAGTTCAGCCTTGCAAAGGTATAGAATGAAAAATAGCTCTCTCAGTAGCACTCAGTAGCTCACAAAAGTATGGCATGAGAAATACCTATGTAAACAGGTATTTCTCATACTCTCACAAGGCTATCTTCAGTTCTGAGTGCAATTACAGTACTACATAGTTAGGCACTTCAAAGTTTGTAAATACCTTGACGACGCTGCCCATACATCGAGGGAGGAAAATATTCGTTCATGGTCGCAACAGCTAGAGGCGTGGATGCAGGGACCAGAGAGCCTCTCACATCACCACAAGCGGCCTGTCAAAAGACGACAAACAATTAGGACCAGGAAGAAAACAGACATTTACCCAGTGAAAAGAAAAAGATCAAAGTGTGGTACCACACCTTTCCACAGAACACATACCATGTTGGATGGATGACAATCAGCAAACAATGGAGTTGAGTTCACAGATCGAGTTGTGGCATCAGCTGATGGAGTTGTGGCATCAGCTGATGGAGTGGTGGCATCCGCTGATGGAGTGGTGGCATCCGCTGATGGAGTGGTGGCATCCGCTGATGGAGTAGTGGCATCAGCAGATGGAGTATCATCATCAGCAGATGGAGTGTCATCAGGAGTGGAGTCCACAGATGGTGGAGCGGATGAGCTTCTGCGTTGTATCGCCTCCAGGCAGAGACGCCTCCTCTGATCAGCCATTCTGAAATACCAGTACATATATTACAATCTGATCATTTGATGGATTCCCAGAGGACAGACATTTGTGACTGATATCATTTAACATCCTTTAACATTTCTGAATATGACTAGATTTGGACAAAATCATAATTACACAATCTCAACTGTCAGAAATGATTTCACCATATGACAAATTCCTGCGGTCTCTCTTGTAACTCGAAACCCAGACGTTCCTTATGTAAATCTTAAGAAAATCAGACACTGGGTCTAGGGGAGTTCGTAGGTTATGTTGGATATAGGGCGTGATTAGTGCGGATCCTAATGACTTCTGCACGGCTCTGCGGCCGCGTCCGTCCGCAGCGAACTATTGACTCTGGGAGGGAGATTTCAACTCGGATCAGTATGAATACTCAAAACCGGAAAAAAAACCTGTGGGTGCAGTAGAAGAGACTTCCGAAAGAGCCTTTCCTACCAACCATTCCCGCACAATACGCATAGCGGGTAAAGGGCCACACGTGCTGCAACGACCACGACGACTGACGGCACTAACGGCTGCCAGTTGCTTTCGTCAGGAAGAACGATTACGAAAAGTACGAGGCTTAAATAGGAGCAATTACAAGTGTAAAGGGATCACCAACAGTTATGAAATCAGCCTGAACGAAATAAAAACCCCGCGGACACCGAATACGCTGAGTGTAAGGGCAGTCTCATAGAGCACTTCCCACTTCAACACCCATTGAAACAAGACTCTACCAGCTAATACTATAAAACACACAGGAGGAAAATTAACCTCAAATCACCTCAAATAATAAAAATAGGGTCAGCTCCGAGGGCTGGAGAACTAACCCACTCACAAAACGACAGCGATAATCAATGGATTGTGCAACACAGGATGGATAACACGATACATACCTAACGATGGATCAATGGAAGATGGACGAGTTACTTCGGTCGGACGCTGAAGACAAATGAACGAGAGAACGGTTACCTGCCACTTCCGGAAGAGGCCTGGTGGAGGGGGAACCAATGCAGTGGGAGTGGGGGCGGCACCTCCATTGTGACCAACAGTCACACCTGGACTCGCTGCATGGCTGCGTACCCCGGCTCTTGGCGTAAGCATTAAAAAATAAGACGTTGAAAAACAGAAGCGAAAACATGATTCATGAAAATCATGACAAAAACTCAAAACAAAGATAGGCAATGAAAGGTGCGGCGGTGGTTGAGACACTTGAGTCACGTAGTGGTGGTTGCGGCAGGTTGGCCAGGGAAGGGGAAGGAGAGAGGGGGGAGAAGTCAGAGAATAACCTTCCTTCTTGGCCACCAAAAGTTTCCATTCAATTTTTAATTAAGTAATAATACGCACCCTAGAACCCTACCATGGAGAATCAGAATCATGGAAAATGTATGTGCTTCTGCCTTTGTAAGTGTGCCGGTTGTATTGCCCTACTTCGGTCCATAACAACATGCGATTGCACATCTTGTCAAATACTTCGGTATGTTGCGTATCTCAGCGTATTTTGTTTTCAAATTACCGATGACCAGAATCTCATAATTCTTTATTTCTCATTGTCCATCTTTGCTTAGCTTCATGCCTGTTGAGGATAACGCAACTGAGCATCGCTGCATTGCAAGCTGCAATTGCCAGGTGTGCGAAGCTGTAAGACTTGCTGCGCGGCGAGGTGGCTGTGACTGCCTAGCGTGCACCGTTTTGGGACATAAAATTTAAAGCAGCCTGTGTGAAATAATTGTGTTTAGGAAGTAAACATCTTAGTGTGAACGTATGTTTTAGCTTCTACTTGCGTAGAGCAAATGGGTCAGGCTACTAAATGTTTGAGAAGTAGTGTATTTTGTATCCAAATTTTCATTTGTGTTGCAACGATCATGTAATGATACCTTAAGGAAAAAAGTCTGACTGACATTTATAAACAATTTCCTTAGCTGTGTTTGCATGTAGCCATATTATTATGATTCAGCCATTTGTCTGTTCTTAAATTTTAATTGTTTCTAACTATCATTGTGGGATTCGATGATTCTTATTTTATGTTTTTACGTTGGAGTTGCCTCCACTTTTATTTTTAAGTCGAGGCCATAGCTGACCTTATTCTTTGTTTCAGTTTTAATTGTGTGTTTTTCCGTACTCAGTCCAAGCACTGCCTAGCAGTGAACTTGTCTACTTGGATCGTATCATTATTTTCAGAAATACATTTGTTCCTAGTTTTATGTTTTGACCTACCTAGTCCAGGCATAGCTGCTATAGCAGTGAACTGTATCTTGTACTACAGTGTTTTTTTATTTTGATAATTTTCAGAAATAAATTTGTTTCTACAATACATAATTTCCTGCCTTTGTCCCATGCCTTCCTGTCAATTGAGTATGCAACGTTGGGGAAGGAGCAGAAATTGTTAAGAACTATGAACTTATCTTTATAATTTATTTCTATTGAGATCACAATCAAAATGCACAATAGCCACCGTATACGATAATGAAAACTTTCAGTTCCTCCTACTTGGCAATTATCTGTTGTGATTAAATGGGGCAGAAGGTTTTTTTCAAAACACAATAAGTTGGAGAAAGGTATGAACAGTTCAAAAACTTGGTAGTTAACATAGTTGTACGAAAGTGTACAACCCTTCTTGCAGGCAGTAGAGAAAGTTCAGGGGCAATTATCTTGTTGAGAAGTAGCTCCAGATTGAGGTTTTTATAATTGTACACATTCTCCCTCATGCACACGCAGTCCGACTTCGTGGCCCTCCTCGAACATCACCAGGTTGACGTCGCCGCGGTCCAAGAGGCGCGCATCTTCGCCGATCAGCATCGCCTCGGGGACTACGAGGTGCTCTAAGGTCGCCACCCGGACGGGCACGTTGCGGCCCTCTTCTTGCACAAGAGCCTTACTTACAGCCCTCTGTCTCTCTCCCTCCCGGACCCGATGGGGCTTGAAACAGCCGCCGCCACCGTTCACCTGAACGTGGGCTCCGTCACCATTGTCAGTGTGTACGCTCTACCCGGCAATAGGGTCCCGCCTGGCCCCTACTCTCTGCATCAGCGCCGCCGGACTCTGTCTTCCCTGGCGACTTCAATGGCCACCACCAGGTGTGGGGCAACGCGACCACAGACGCCCGCGGCCGCGCCTTCCTGGACTGGACCTCCCGCGCCAACCTGGTCATCCTGAACGACGGCACGCCCACCCGCCTCGGCGGGGTGGGGCAAGCAGACACAGCCCTGGACCTCGCCATCGTCCCACCCTCCCGCGCCCTCGCGGCCCGGTGGGAGGTCCTTCCTGACGCGCTCGGCAGTGACCACTGGCCATGCCTGCTTGAGATCCCCGTCCCGGGCAATCATCGTCCCATTCCCCGCTCCACCTACAGCACGCGCACCTGGGTCCTTAAGGACGCCGCCGCATGGGATCGGTACACTGAGTATCTCCTCCGACATGGCCCTGCCCGTCTCGTCTTGGCTGGTGGCCGGTACGAGGACCTCGAGGCGCTTATACACAACGCTGCTGACGCCTCCTTCCCCCGGCGCCAGATGTGCGCCCCTGACAACCCGCGCCACACCGCGCAGCGGTGGTGGACCGCCGAATGCACAGCAGCCGTCGAACGGCGACGGGAGGCACTTGATCGCTTCAAGCGGGAGCGCTCTGCGGAGGCGTATGAACGCCTCACCGCTGTAGCCCGAGCCACCACCAACTGCCTCAAGTATCATAAGAAGGCGTCCTTCCGGAAGATCCT
>NW_026267249.1:607217-622904 GCF_000697945.3 Frankliniella occidentalis | reverse complement strand
TAAGTTGTGAGTTTGTAGTTAGAACGGATCAGTAAGACTAAAGTTAGACATGTTTGCATTGAATTTAGACCAAGAAAGAGTTTTAGTTTTTTTGGTTATTTTAAGTTTCGGAACGGTGTTCAGACATCGTAATTATCAAAAGCATTTCGAGTTAAAATTTGCATTCAAAGTTAGTTACATGTAGTGTCTATTTGACTGGTATGCGTCATTTTCTTGTATTGTCGTCAATTTGTCATTCTGGTTGCGAGTAAAAGAGTTCAATTTTGGTTATTTTAAGTTTCGGAACGGTGTTCAGACATCGTAATTATCAAAAGCATTTCGAGTTAAAATTTGCATTCCAAGTTAGTTACATGTAGTGTCTATTTGACTGGTATGCGTCATTTTCTTGTATTGTCGTCAATTTGTCATTCTGGTTGCGAGTAAGTCTCTTTTGTAAGTGGTTCATGTGTGTTCAGAAGTGTGTGAGTATGTGACTGGTACCGAGTGTTTGTGTTTTGCCTTTCGGCGACGAACCTTGCGTTGAGTTAGCCCTGCCATAGTTTCAAATAGTTAGCTACGAACTTTTTTTTCCCTTTTGTTGTTCGTTTGAAAACTTTCGAAGTTTAAATCATTTCTCGTTTAAAGTTCAATTTTATTTCAATTTTTTTTTCTCCCCTGCTCTGGCTGGAGGTACGGCGGCTGTTTCTTACAGGATCGTCGTAACGTTGCGTTCAGCACAATTGTTTTTAACCAAATCTCGTTGTTTCATGGAATTTGAGAAAAATGTCTTTTTGCGATATTTGAGTGCATGTGTGGAGCTGGTGGAGCTTTGTTGGTGTATAATCGCTCTTGTTTCGTCATTTAGCAACGTTTTGTCTGCTACATTCATTCCGTTATTTTGCCTGAAAGCTGTTGTTTTTTTTCCGTACATTTCTCAATTTTGTCATTTTTTTCTGCGGTTTGTTTTCAATGGAATCTTCAATTTGAATGGATATTTAGATACTTTACTTTATTGCTTAAGCACAACTTTAGTTTTTATTCAATTTTTTCCTGTCCGATGACGTGTCCGTAGTGGTATTTTAGAACTGATTTCAACATTTTTTACCGTAGTTTTGTCAATTTTTACGTAATTGTTATCAATAGCCTACAATCAAGATTTACAGCTTGTTCAGTTTCTTACTACAAAATGTATCCAGCTGTGAGCTGAGTAGACGAAGGTGTGTTGTGTTGCCGTTCTGTGGTGACCTTTGTGCTGCTTGTGTGAATTTTCAGTGCGTACTGTACTGTGTTTCTGAAGCGTGATTGTGGTAGCTGTGCTTGTAGTAGATCTGTTGTTGCGTGAATCGACTCCAACAGCCCTGCTCACATGGCTGTCTGCTTTCCGTTCAGTTTGCCTCCGGGAAAATGTCCGTTGTAGGCTCCGTCATCCGTTGCCATGCACTTAAGGTGGCTACTTCTGAAACTTTGAGTTGCCTTGTGTTGTGCCTCATCTGTATCTGGCACTTGGGTGCTCTGGTGTGGTTTCGGCCTACCGGCTGCTTGCCCATTCATGTGGACACTCCTTCCGTCAAGATATACATCAAGAATGCGCCATTATTCCTTTTGCGCGGGAATGTTTCCCATTGCCTTAATTGGCCGTGGTGGGGTTCGGGTAGCGCTGCTTGTCCCCAAATTTACGTTTCCAAACATCGATAAATCGCGTTGATTGTGTATTATATACAAGCTTTTTTTTTAAAATCAAAACCCAACAATTTTCACTGTTACCAATTAATTTTCATGTTGTAACACGTTTGCTTTCTGATTTAGTGTTTAGCAATCAACTTTTATTGTCATTCTAAACTGAACTAGTTTTTCTGGGCGTTTTGCTTTTAGTTTTTGACACTGAGGACGATTTTAAACTTTAACTTCACTAGGTATTTTGGTTTTACATGTGTAAATAAAATATTTTTTTTTTTGTTGTGCTTTTGCGTAAGTGTAGTCTCTTGTAATGCGTTTGCATTCCAGTGCAGTATGCTTATTTTTTTTTCTGCATTCATTCTGTTTGTTTTAATCCGAATTACCGTTTTCTGCAGTATTTCAATTGCGTTTGCTATTTCGTTTTCATGCACTGCTTTAGTTTTTATGTTAGATTCAAATGTAACCGGTTACCAGACAGACAACCTATAGTAAATTCTTATTTTTCTCAAAATTTGACTTCAAGACGTTAGGCAAATAGGTTTTTTTTCCCCACTTCAAGATTTAGGATTGCTTAGATTTTCGTTTCTCCACAAATTTTTGTTATTTTACGGGCTGTCCAGATTCATTTGTCTTATTTAACAATTAGATTTTCTTTGTATTAATTTAGTTTTTTGTTCAAATTCAAAGGTAATTTTTCTGTTATTTTTTTAATGGTTTCTATCCCTCGATTCTCGGGGTCGAGAATTTTTTGGAGGCCGTCAATGTCGTGGGACGACGTACGGGCTCCGCCCAGTTTAAATATTCGCGCCTTATGCGCTACTGGACAGACCCTTTAGGGCTAGCTAAGTAGGGACCCCTTGTTGAGGCTAAGTCGAGTTCGAGTCAGAGCGATAGTGACCGGGTGCGGGCGGAAAGGCCCAGGATGGCGACGAGGCTACCTGGACCGGGCGGACGCGCCCGGGCCGCGTGGTCGCCAGTCTGCGGTAAGCTCCAGCTAGGGTCAGGTCGTCAGCATCCCCTCCGTGTACATATCAACCAAAGGTAGGCTTGCTCAGCGTGTAAAGGTATCTGTCTGGAACCGTTAGGGCAGGATAACAATAAACCTTGGTACCATATCCATCTCTATCATTTAACTGTTGAACCACTAGAACCACCGTATCCGAGAAGTATAAAGGTAGAGTACACTACCACAACAGACGGCAAGCGCTGGCGAACACGGGCCGCGGCCCTGCAGTCTTCTCGGGCAAGGATGGCGCTGAATTTCGGCACAAGAGTGCGAAAATCAGCGGGAAGGGCCGCGGGACCTTCCGCGACGGTCCCCGTCAGCAAAACAAAGTCCGCCGACAGGGAGGTCTTGGCTTTCTTGACGACGTTGACAGGCCGATCGCCAGACCGGCCCCGGCGCCGAGAAGCAGAAGTAGAGTCTGTCATAGCGGAGAGGGGAGGGGGAGGGGGGAGGACCAACCACACACACAACCTCTCCCGGCCGCAGCAAGGGCCAGACTCCAGTTCTCCCCCGGGCCGAAATAGGTCGCCACCTACTGGGCCTTATGACAAACGGGCGAACAGCCCGCGCTACAGACAGAGCGTCTCCCTCTCTCTCTCTTGTTTTACTTCATAACAGCAATAACAGTGTCTGGGTACCTGGGTACTTACTGCGTAGTATCTCCCGCAACCTTGCTAAGTACTCACTGGAAAAGAAACTGGGAACAACTCAAACTTACAACAGTTCGTAAAAGATTATGGAGTATTTCTCTAGTTAGTATTTCAGCGTCTTGTTTGAAAGCAGTAGAAATCTGTGTCAGATTGAATCAGAGGTTATGAATTTTGAAGGGAAATGCTGTTGACGTTAGAGGACGTACATAGCATACAATTGATTTTTTCTTCTTATGTTGCTTGTTTCATTTTCCGTTTTTTTCCCAGTGTCTGAGTCGTGGCCTTGACCCTCACCATTCCTATCTGAGTTTGACTGGTTATCATTGTCTGCTGCCTTGCCACCAACTCATATTATTAAATTATTTTAAATAATCAAATCAGGTCAGAATTGGTGGAAAATAAGAGTATTCTGTAATACTAGGTTTCTCTCATAGTTATGTGCTTCTAGGTATTTGTGGCTGCATGTCAACTTTTTATCTGCATCATGGATACTAGTGCAATGCAAGAATCAGAAGACACAACTCTGCTGAGAAAAATAAAGCCTGAAAGCATAGACATACCTAGTGATGAATTGGACTCTCAATGTGAACATGCCAACACAATATTATTGTTCAAGGACCAAACATTTCTTGAAGCCATGGCTGACCGTATCCTTTGTTTTTGTGATCATTGGTTTTGGTTGAATATTGTACGTCCTTTGCTGGAACTGGGCCAGCTGGAGAACGTGACACTGAGTGGTGATGTAAGAGCATTCAAAGTAACTCATTGCGGCATGGTGGCATGTGTCTTGCGGGTGTCTCCTGACACAACTTCAAGTGGATCTTATCACTGGTAGGATTAATAAGTTTTGATCACATGATGGAAACTTTAAACATTTACTGTCGTTTAGTGTTCATATTACCTACTATTGCAGGAGTATGCTTTCTTACTCGATGTGGACTTTGTTACTTCATGTGACACAACACTTTAATCTATCGGTGTCACACTGTAAAGCTGTTTGTTTTCATCCTGCCTTTGTCAGTGAAGATTACTTCTTTCATAGCATGGCCGTCCCATGTGATTTAAAAGTGGTAAGTGGGGTGATGAACTTAAATTCACTGTCAGAAAAGCAAATGCCTGCTCCATTTTTACCTCTTTTTGTCTCCTATTTTTTCAAGTGAGTTGGGAGGGGAGAGTCTTGCCAATGCATCTTTGTTTTTAATTTTTTATTATAACTGAGAAATTTATAATCTTTGGTCCAGCTTTAACTGGTTTTCATCTTTGCTTTTGTTTTTTACTTTTGTTCTGTTTTAACTCAGATTAAGAGAACTCCATTTGTTGGGAGTCGTTTCTCATCACCTTTGGATGGCTTGTGGTTATCTGGACCAGCCTTTCCTCTCTTAGAGGACAACTTCCAATGGGAATTTCAAGGCCTTCTGAAGAGCAGGTATGTTTCAAGCGTTTAAAGGGAAAAACATAAGTCTCCTCATTTTTGCTGCTCACTCTTTTTTGTTTGTGGACTGGAAGTGCTTCATTACACAAGTTTCTGTTGCAGTGATTTAGCTGATTATGTTTTCTGGCTACTGAAGTTGTGGTCAGATCAATTTGGCAAAGTGGAAAACAGCTCCTCTTGTGTTACTGCTGTTGGAGCGAATGACGATTTAATTAAGAATGAGGTTTGTTTCAAACTCCTGTGATGCTGAGACTTCACACTTATTTCACCTTTTTAGGCAATCAGTGAATTTTGGTATTTTCTCTTCCAGTTTCCAGCCATATCGATTCATGAAAATTTGTTGAAAGCCTCTGAGGCAATTCAAGATTTGAGGCCAAAACATGGCAGCCTGACACCAGCCCAAAATACTATTCGGGGCTGTAGCAGGAAGGGTATCAGTGTTCAGGAGTTGAAGAGAATTTGTCAAGATTATTTTCATTTATTTAAGCCCAAGAGAAATGAAACCAATTCACCATGGAGGAAATTTTCTCGGGGTGGAGGCTCGCCCTTGATAGAGTGCCCTTCTTGCTCTGAGCCGTATAAGGGAAATTTGTGTGATATGCTACATCTTCGTAAACATATCGAAAGGTACCACAAAGAATCACAGGATTTTCTTCTTCAATGTGTGTGCGTAGAGTATTGTGACAAATTGGAGTACATGAAAGACATGATAAAGAAACATGCCGTATATAGATACAAGAAAAAGCTGAGGTGTAATTCTTTAGCTGTAAAGAATGCATAAGGTCAATCCCAGGTGGAACTTAGAGACAAATTATTTCAAAATCACCTCAAAGCATTGTCACAATACTTCATGTCAAAATGACATCAAGCAATGTCACAATGCTTCATGTCAAAATCACATCAATCTGAGTACTGAACCGCAGTTTCTCTTGACCTCATTTTTACCTCTTATGGAAGTCATTATGTCTAAATAATAATCTCACATTGAGGTCGAAATGACATCCAAAACTTTATTCCCATTTGACGTATAATCATAGTGACATATATGCATAAGCTCATAGATTTAATTGGAAATGAATGCACTCCTTTAATCAAATTAAAGACCTATCAAATTGAAACAAAAAATTAGTGGTATAAAAAATTAAGCCAAAGTCACTGCCATGACAATGACAATATAATGACAAACATTCATCATTTTGAAATATCCTTCACATCATCTTTACTTATGTATTCCAACTGGGATGATTTTGAGTCCCGTACTAGGGACAGTCCTCATGCTGACATGGCTTTGTTTACAGTGGAAACGTCATTCATGTACTTAAATTTTTCAAGTCTCTTCTGCTTTCAGTTAAGGTTGAGGTGATATAGCTAAATCAGGAATAACCCTTGTAGCACGGATCATTCTGAGAATGTTCAGTGAACGTTCAGGGAACCAAAATAACTTTCAGAGAATGTTCTTGGAGGGTTTACTGCTACAAAGAAAGCGGCCCGAATTTTTTTTCCAAAAAGTAGGATGTTGCTCTTATATCTATAAAACTGACTAACATTGAATCCCCTGAATATCGACCAAACTGTTCTAATGTTTCTGGTTCTTTAATTTAACAGGAAGAAAACGAAACACAAAATTAATTTTGTGTGAATACTGGTACTCGTTCTTTACAGAGACCCTTTCAGTACTGAGTTACTTTACATGCTTGTAGAATCAACGAGTTTTGTCCTGTCAGCATGTGTCACGTTTCTTTGAGAATATATATTATTACTAAACATGTACCATATGAAACTGGAAATACTGATGGTCATTTAACTGATATTTTAAACTATTTCACGATTTTATCACTGATGACGCTATTCTGGGTGGGCATCGTTGTGGTGGTAAAGAACGAGTAAAAAATCAAAGGGTGCCACCTAAATACTGTCATATTCTAACTCATCGTTTCTGTTTTTTCTGTATGTTTGGCACAAATCTCGCCTCAGTCTTACCTGAACACATTATTCTAAGATGTAAATGTGGAATTCATTGTTTGAAACCTGTGGCAATTTTATTGGAAAACATGTCTCCAGCTTAGCACAGAGTCATGTTTATAGTTATTATTATTATTATTAGTTTATTGATGTAGCTTATAACAGGGACATCAAAAGTCAAATGTAGAAGCATTTAAAACAAAATTGGATGAAATTAAATAACAGTTTATAGAATTTGTTAGAATTCATAGGGTTCTTCATTGATGAGGTGTCTTCTCAACTCTTTCTTATATTTCTTAAGTTCCTTTATATTTTTGATGTGATTCGGGAGATTATTGAGGAGCTTGCTGCCAGCATGGATAGGGTTGTTTTTTTGAGAAGGCTCCTTTATATAGATCTAGATGGATGTCGTTCTTTTTTCTGGTATTGTATTGATGGATGTCCAGATTCTTAGCAAGTTGTTCCTCATTATTTTTGTGTAGTAATATATGAAAAATGTGAGCAGGCACTAAATGGCTAGCTTAGGAGGTTTTTTTAAAGAATTTAGTAAAGATGAAGTAGAAGAATGCTAGTGTAACTAGATAAGTCAAAATTAGATTGATAATGTGTATTACTTCATGAAATGTAATTATCCCAAAGTGTAAATGTGTGTGTTGTAATGAGATTAAATGCCTGATTGTAATGATGTTTTTGAAAAGTATGATGTTGGACTTGCACCTGAGGGGCATCAACTACTGGGATCATGTGTACAGCAGCCTAGCCGGAAATCATCATGATGAGAAGTAAAGAAATTAATTACTAATCAGTGTTACTAAGCAAAAAACCTGACTTCATATTTGTGCGTGTTTTCTTTACGAGACTGTGTGCAAGCTATAAACTTCAGAATACAGTTTTCTTGAGCATGGAATGCATGGGTACACTTCCATGTAGTCATGTTTTATTATTGTGTCCAAGACACATACATCATCAATGCGATCAAATAAAATACTTTAACATCTATGTGACAACTTTTAATTGAAAACATGAAATATCTTTATCCAATACGTATCGTATACCCTTTTCATAGACATACTACACTGGAGAGCAGACACTGATGTCTCAGACCTAATGTTGTTCTGTTCCATCCATCTTATATTCAACTGAATGAAGAGAAGAAATGAACCTGAACCAATAGGAAAACAACATAAGGCTAAGAAGCCAAGAGGGTACATTCAGACATCTCAAAAATTTCTTTTAAACAAAATTAGACCTTAACATTTACAGCATCAGTACTGGCAGCAGCAAGAAGAACAATTATTTCACATGCATCATATATAAAATATACTCCTTCTGTCCATAAGAAGACAAAAGTAGTCCAGAAAATCAAAAAAGAGCAATAAATCAGAAAAAGAAGATGAGATACTAACAACACCTTGTACTACTTCATAAGATAATTTTGCACTATAATAATCCTCTCCTTCACAGAATAACAGCTCTGATGCTTTACCTGGAAATTCAAGTTAAAGTGACCGTTCACTGTCTTCATCTTCTTCAAATTCTACATCAGACAATACTTTAGAAAGCAACTGAGCAAGAAGATAAACATCCTAAGAAGTATACGTCAGAAGATTCCAAAAATTAATTTTCGTCTCAGAAAGTAAGCAGGAAACCAATTTTATACATATTTAACGAATTAATAAATATCACTTATACAAACATGTTATTATTATACAGAGCAAGAAGAAAGTAACATTTGAGGACTGAAACAATTCAAGCAAAATTACATGCAGAGTTCTAAAGCTACGCAGAAGGTACAAACTTCTCCACATCAACTAGGGCACACAGGAGTTTCTAAACATTATAAAGTCTGCACTGCTAAAATAAAGTACAGAAATAAAGAATGCAATGTTAAAATGCCATGAAACACTGCAAACTGTAAAAAGAATTTTAGGAACTTAGTACTTAACCAATTAAAAGAAAACATCATGGTAATCTTTAATAAAATGACCTGGGGAAAAATCACTTCTGATTTTCAGCAAATAAACCGTCACATTGAAGTAAAAGTTGCTGTCCATCTCTTGCCATAAGACCAGCATGTCTTTTAGTCAGGTGCGAAATGAATGACTCTTGGGCCTTCTTACTGTCTTTGTTACGAGTTACCCAATGACAATTGTCAACAAAACATGACTTCCCATCTTGTTCCTGTTGATGTTGCTTCTCACTCTTCTGTGTCACTCCTTGAGATTTCTTTGGTCTCTTTTGTGGCACCTCTTCAGATTTTTTGTGGCTCTGCTGTAGCACTACTGCCTGTTGGGATACAGAAAAAAGAGGAACAGAGAAAGGGTCATGCGTCGAGAGCAAGGACGAGTGAAAAGTACTCTCCACTTCAGTAATTTGTGCATACCTTTGAAGTTTGGTTTTTTTCTGTTTGATTGGATCCTGCAACTGCTTCCTGAGCCCATACAGAATGAAACTTGGCGTAAAGGGGCGACACTCTGGCATTTGGTAAGATCATGACTACAACAAAAAATAAAGGAAGTTACATACCATTGAAGATAGGAGGAATTTATCTGATTTGCCTTGATAGGGAGTTGGTATAAAGGCATTTGTTTTGAATGCCCTCAATAAATCCTCTCTAAATGCAGCAATAAACTCCTCAATATTCAAGTGAATCTGCTTCCTGCACTCACACAAAAATAATATTGATAAGAGAAGTAAATAATGTATATTCAGTACATATAATTTACAACAATGTGCCAATGAACAATCAATACGAGCAGTAAAAACTGAATATATAACATGATCAGTTGACATCTTTACTCACCGATAACAAGCGCATTTCAAAGCATTGATTCCAATTGGAAGCCACGAGGCTGTGGCAAAATTAATTGATTCAGCGCAATTCATACCAGCATTGAAACCAAAGTGTGGGGCATCCGGAAGTATGACTACAAGGTCTCCTGGCTTTTGAATAATCTGCACGAGAGAGGATAGAGATTAAGACAGAAACAGAACACTAAACAGTGGCCCCTTAAAAAAGAATTCCCAAGGATCAAGCCAACTTTAATAGAAAAAAATATTAAAATGAGTCAAAACAATTACAATACACTTACTACTTTGAAAGGAATGTGATGCGATTTCAGCCATGTCATTGTTGGGAACAGCACCTTATGCCCCAACACATTACGGCAAGAGGTATGACACAAAAATGTTCCAGATCTTGACAGGTAGTAGTCAAGAGTTACCCTTGCATATGGGGGTATGACTATCCATACCTTAACTGCACCAAAATGTAAATAGGAAGTAGACCACAGGAGAGTGTCCTCAATGTGTACCGGGAACTTTGAGTTTTTTGTCCCAAGATAGACCATGGACGCTGTAAGACCCGGGTAGTGACTTTTGCAGAGGAATAGCATATTCCACAGGTAACTCAGGCTAAAATTCTTGGTCACTTTCAAATATTGCCTTACATCTCTCTCTTCAGACGTTTTCAGAGACAAATTGCCATACAAAACATTCTCATCATTTCGAACCACTTTCATCACATGTACAGTTTCATCGTCTGAGTCAGTATTAACACCACATTCTAGGTCACCACAGGTACCAGGTGGGGAGGGCAACAGCTTAGCAGTGCAATGCTCCACAGCAGCAGCAGGAGACATCTTTGAGCATTCAAGGAATGATTCTCGAATCTGTTTTCCCTTGTGAAGCAATGTGTCTATGCCACTATCTCTGGAGCAAGTGTTGTCACTGGAACTGACTGGTACACTGGCTGGGCAAAGATGTTCGTAAAACATCTTTGTCATCAACTTATCAGCGACTTCCTCATCAGACGCATCCAGGGTTTCTATGCCATACCTGGACAGGTAATTCACAGGTTACATATTATAAGCATGAGTGAAAAGAGTTGAAAATTTTCATAACAGATGCTATCAAGATTTCGATCATACTTACTCATCATCTACCATGGCTTCATAATTCTCAGCTCTAGTCGCCTCATCCACATAGTCTTTCACAATGTTATGGGGAATGCAAGTTGAGTGTGCTCCGATATGATAGACCTGACTATTTGGAAAATGCCTTATTGTCTGCTTGCTGAGCGTCATTCCTTTCCCAGTGAACGGCGGCTGAGCATTTGGCCGTTCCACATCTGGAACGATGCCTTTCAAAATAGTGGAAATGTCTTCTTTGGTCTTACATGCTCTTAGTTCGGTTGCAACATGATACTGAAATAAAAAGCAGAGGCAAAAGAAAACAATGATTAGATACAATCTTGGGGAGAACTATAACTTATTGTTATGCGTTGCCTATATTTTTTTGAGTACAATCTTGAGAAACTCAAGGTACAATAAAAAAAAGTGACACTAACCACTACTGCACCGTCGGGGGCCCACGAACCGTCCAATGGCTGCCTCTCAAGTGCGTCCACAAGGCCAAAAAGCTCGTCTTCATGTTTCACATGTATTCTTTCCTTGAGAATCGGATACATTGCATGACACTCGAGTGAAATAAATACAATGTAAAATGCCTGGCATACTCGGCCACATGACTTAGGTAAGGCTAGGACAAGGAAGGAAAGGGAGAGGGGACCTCACGGCCTTCTGGAGCCATAACGTTCTCCCAAATCCGAGTGGCAGAGCAGCCGACGCATAGAATTTTTCGTTATATTCCTTTAAAACAAACTATTTTGACCAAAATCTGAAACGTGCTTCAATAGTTAACTCTGACAATACTTACAGATGAGCTACGTCGTAAAAAGCCAACATTAATTGAAAAATGCTCTTAAAGAGGTCCGTGGTCGTGTCTTCTGCTGCCACTCGGATTTGTAGTTTGCGCGGGTCTCGGGGGTCTCGGCCTGGCTGGCGTATCTATAGATACTCTACCCCTGGTGTTAAACGGATTGCATCATCTTTGTGGAACTGGAAGCAGTGGGTAAGTGAGCGTCGTTCGGTCGTTATTTGCAAAACGAATCAGGAGGAAAAAAACGTTTACACAACAAACAATTTAATTTGCGTATCATTCCGCTTAAAGTTGTCGTTTTTTTAACGCTTTAAAGTGGTTCGTTTCACTTTAGGAAAGTAGCCCTGCGGTTGGCAGGGCAACCGTACAGAATGCTCCTAGAGGCTGAGCAATAATTTAAATTCGATAGGTTTTGGCCAGAAAATTGAATGGGCGAGTTAGTTTTCCTGAATTGTCGTGTCATGTAACTGGACGTTCTTTAACCTTCCTCTTCGCGTGCCTGTCGCTTGAAGAGTTAACCTGACCATCGGTTATTCGTTCAGTGTCACGCTTGCTCTGCGGTCTCATTGTACGGTTTTCTTTATTTTCAGTGTCGGTTTTGTTGAGTTCCATTCCCGCACTTTCCTTCCTTCATTGGTGCATCATGAGTGTAAGTCAAGAAAGTCTTCCTAAGTCTTTGTCAGCCGCCACGCCTATGATCAACTGTATTAATCATTTTCTATTTTTTCTTTTGTTGCACTAGACTGAGGAGGCTTATGAAATGTCGTCAGTGCAACTTGACATTATTTGGAAGCTTGAACAAGATTTGCAGAGTATCCTGTTCAATTTACCGAAGAGGCAATGTTCGGCAGTACCTTCGCCTACATGGGGAAAACCTATGAATGAAAGTTCATTCAAGGTTTTTAAACGAAGTGTTATCCGCATTTTTATCCATGCGGCAACTCACCTCTCAGGGAAAGAAACCCAGCCCTATGGTTTTGGCTTATTCAAAAAAGAAGACATCAAAGAATGTATAGGACCCATGTAAGTACATTTTTTTTTGTTACATTTCATTGCTGTACTAAATTGTTTCGTTCACATTTAGCTCATATTCCAATGTATAATTGTAGGATCTTCAACAATGTTAAAACTGCAGACCTTGGATACGTTATTCACGCACCATCTCTTACTGATTGCCCGACTGCTCATCGTTATTTAAGAAGTCCTTTCAGTCTACGTAGTTACTTGGGCGGACCAATTTCGCTTAGTAATCATAGTGACAAAGGAAACCTGAGTGTAAGTTTTGCGAGTTCTACTGATCGACTAGCTGGGGAGCTATACTACCATATGAGAGTGCACTGCAATAGACCCTTAAAACCCAATGAGGAACTCCTCTGGGATTATTATGATGGGAAACCGCATAGACTACCCCTTCATGAGAAATCGGAGTGGTTTTTGGTGAGTTACGGACGCACCTGGTTTCATAAAATCATATTGTATCATTTTTTCTGCCACAAAGTAAGTGCGTTGTTTGTGCACAGGATGCCTGCTGTACCGAAGGCGGTAATACCGCACCTTCACCAGCTTCCCCTCTTCCTGGAAATGATTCATTTACATCCCCTGATGATAGCCATTCTATCCCTGGTACAAGTGCAAAGAATTATAAAAGGCCCAAGCTGGATATCCCAAGGCCGAGGACCTCATTCATGAGAACATTCAGCCCATGTTCATTTTGTGGAGAAAATTTGGATGCACAGTTCGCTAATACACAAGGAAAGACTAGCTATCAAAGGCACTTAGCTCTCAAACATGCCGCAGATATTGTTGAGGATGTGAAAGGTGACAGACTTTCGGAAATCACTGGAATGGAATTCCTTCTGCGTGTGCATGCTATATCAATGGTTAAGAACAAATTGAAGGCTGCTGGTATTCATGTCATCCCTGCTTGCAATTTCTTTAAAGTGAAGTAAGTGGGAAGTCATATTTGGATATAATGTTGTCACCTGTTATGACAGTTAACTATATACTTTCAACTTTAACTCTGTTACAGCAAGATAGATGTACCAGACAGTCCAACTGTTCAGGAGGAGGAAGCATTATTTCACCAGTTTCAACTAGTGTCACAGTTTGAATTTAATGCAAAGTCAACTGTTTATCTTAAAGGTTTAAGTTTTCCAACTTTATTCAATGACTTAATGCCATTAACAGAAAAAACTAACTATGACAATGTTATCTGGGTTGGAAATGAAAGACCATCAGCCAAAAGTTTTGGCATCAGTGATGCTACCCCAGAAGAATTGAGTGACCACCAACAGCTCATTTCTGAAAGTATCGAAGAAATATATTATCTTCTTCTACAAACTGACAGTGACAATATCTGAACTGAACCGCTTCAAGTTATGTGATTTCCTGTTTCATACGTAATACCCGTAATCTGCCTTTCTTTCATATCTTGATTCTGCTGTTTCTCAATTTTATGTAACGACAAGTAGTGCCTAAACTGCCCACATTTAGCAGAAAAGGATTCAAAACAGTACATTGTTATATGATATTTCTTTCCACTAAAATTCTCTCAGAACAGCAGAGGTTTTAATGTTGAGTTTTTCTGTCCATTTGCCCACCAATTATTTTGTGTTTATTGTGTACTTGCAGTAAAAGTAGATAACTTTATAAATTTTTAGGCAGCTTAAGAATTTTTCGCGTGAAATCATAGCTATCTTGAAATAAATTGTTTTTGGTGACTTCATAATTTGTTACGCCCTAATTCTGATGTTATTTTTGTACTTGGGAGTGTCCCCTATACTTCCAGTTGAAAGTGACGTGGCTGGTCCTTTTGTTTGTTCTTGTCTTTATTTTACTTTTTGAAATACTCGAGTCTAGCCATGGCACAAAATTGAAGTAACTCTCTGCTTTGTACTGCTCTTCCTAGTATTGTTATCATTTCCATAAATGCACTTTTTTCTAGAGTACCTAGATTTAATTGAGTTACTTGTGCTTTCAATAATTTGTTTCTGGTATCTTATCGTTGTGTAACGCCTTAATTATTATTTTATTTTTCCACGTTGGAGTGTACCCCATACTCCTAGTTTTAAGTAACATAGCTGTTCTCATTGTTTGTTTCCACCTTTATGGTATGTGCCCTGCTTGCAAAGAGAAACCCTCAGGTAAACTGACAAACACAAAGTGTGTTCATTCATTCCATTACGAATGTTTTCAGAGGTGGGTTTCCACTGAAAGTGTGCGCTACTTGTAGTGCTGGGCCTTGAGCCTTAATATTCCAGTGTTCCTTAAAGACACTTTAGGGAAAGACTGGATTATTCATCAGTGTCCTATTTTATAGTTATATTTATCATTATGATTAAGTCACATGTGCTTTCAATAATTTGTTTTTGGTTACGTGTCATTGTGTCATGACTTAATTCTTGTTTTATTTTTCCACGTTGGAGTGTCCTTCATACCTCCATAGTTTCCATTGACATTGCTGGCCTTATTGTTTGTACCCGTCTGTACTTAACATTCTAAAATACCCAGTGAAGCCACGGCCCAGATGTAATGCTTGTGATTTCTACTACTGTTTCTTGTATTTTAATCACTCCCAGAAATACATTTTTTTCTAGAATACATAATTTGTCTTTCCTCTGTCCCATGCCCCATGCCTTCCTGTCAATTTTTGAGCATGCTACAATTTGGGAAGGAAAAGAAACTGCAACAAATTATGGAGATATTTAGTTATTGATTTAATTCTATTAAAATCACTCTTTAATTTGCACAGCACCATACATACATATGTACTCAACAAACATGAAAACTCTCACAGTTGACATAGAGAAGAGAATATAATTGCACATGCCTAGGCAACATAATTTTACACATTATTCAATAATAACGGTGAAAGAATAAAAGAAAAATAGTGAAGGTATTCTCTTTCTCTTCATCACAACAGCAGAGGTTGATTAAAACAACCTAGAGGACGGACAGGTACTGGGGGAGGGGGAAGGCCGTAGCGTGACTACCGCATCTGTAGATACGCTGGAACTGCCCGGCTAGCCACGAACTTGTGTTCAGATGCTGTGAGGCGGTAGTCTAGAAAGGGGGAAGAAAAAGTACGACGATAAAACGTTAACTGCCGTCAACCAGAGGGATAGCTGTGAGAGGCACAACCGACTCGGCTCAAGTTGTGAACAGGAGGGGGGGGGGGGGCTGCGTAGCTACGGCCCTCCGAAGTACTACCATTAGCATTTATACCCAGACCAGACTAAGCTTCTCTCTGGCTACCATGTTGT
>NW_026267249.1:598158-600197 GCF_000697945.3 Frankliniella occidentalis | reverse complement strand
GCGCCGGCCACAGCAGCTCCACCTTGCCCAGGTCCTTGACCTCGCGGAGGAGCGTGGCGGTCCAGGCGGTCCAGGCGGGCGATCGGAGAGCTCCCTGAGAACGCTCCACCTACGTCCTCCCACTTGAGGTCTCCGCCGCTCGCGTCGAGCCCGAGCACGAGCACCTTGGGCGCAGTGTCTGGGACAATGACAGTACGCCCGTGTGCGCGGCGGCGTCAGGCGCGGTCGTAGTCTAAGTCAGCTGTCCACCCCGTCGTTTTCGCGCAGCAGCAGCAGGCGCTTGTGGGTCAGGTCGACGAGCAAGATGTGTGTCCCCGCGGCCGCCAGAGTGGAGCTCGCCCGGGCGTTGCCCTAGGGATCATCCAGAAAGTACGTCCGTCATTCGCCGCCACGAAATCACCAAGTTCATCCCGTGCGAGCTCCCATAGCGCCTTATGATAGGCAACATCTTGCCTGCAGTGCATGCGTGTACGGCGGAGTGGCCTACCCGGAGTCTCGCAGGCGCCGAGCTCCCGTAATTTGCCGAACGAATCCGATAAAGACAGACGTACTTTCTGGACGACCCCCTAGCCGGCACTCGCCCTACCGCCGCGTTCGCAGGGGCGTGTGTAGGCAACCCCGCCATCGTGTGCGCCGTTTGTGTTGCCTGCCGCCCCCGCCGCCCCCCTTCCCCTCTAGTCGGAGGGCTGATAGGCTGACGCCAACGCGCGTGGCATAATTCCCCAAACATGATCTTGTGCAAGGGGCGTATGTCCGGGTGTGATTTGACAGACTGGCGTATGTCCACAAACATGACTTCTGAAAAGAGCGTATGTCCGGGTGTGATTAGTCAGAACGGCATAAGTCCTCTGGATCTGTGGACATATGCCATTCTGACAAATCACATCCGGACATATGCCTCTTTAGAAAGTCCTGGCTTTGGACATATGCCTGTCTGAAAAAATTACAACCGGACTTATGACATGTTGATTTGGGATATGTCAAATAACTCAGGTAGTATACAATTTTCAAATTTGTTTTTTTAATGTAGTGGATCATGTTGCCGAACTGAACCCGTCGAGGGTATTTGCTTTGCCATATTGTCTAAAGCACAGATACAAACTGTTTTTTTGCTCTACTGAAAAATTGGGTTTTTGGATATATCCCCTTTTCACTTGTGGCCAGTGAGCTGTGAGAAGCACAACCGACTCGGCTCGAGTTGTGAACAGGGTGGGGGGTGGGGTGTGCGTCGCTACGAGCGCATCTGTAGATGCGCTCGCCCGGCCCTCCGAAGTACTACCATTAGCATTTATACCCAGACCAGACTAAGGTCGTCAGACTAATATATGTATATTAACGCATGTGACAAATGTTGTTTGTGTACAACATAAGTCGTGCAAAGGCGATTTTTCCCGGGCCGTTTTCTCCTTTTACGACAAGGTTTGAGAAGTGACTTTTCTTGTGATGACGCCTGCTGACAGACACAGTAGGCCACCGAACACTACACAGGTGGAGTGCGGGCTGGTCGGCCCACCAGGCGCTCCGAAGGAGGCCGACGGCGCTTGTTTCGCGGATCAGAAAAAGGTCTGTCTTGACGCGAATGTGGACTGAAAAATGTCCGGTCAGGGTTTGGGGGAGACGGCCCGCTCCCGTCCCGTCGGTACACCGCAGCCCGACCCCCAGCGTCGAACCCGTGCCCCATGGCTAGAAGTTGGGTGCGCTGCCGCCCTACCACGGAGTAAGAATATATGGAGGACCGGCTGTGGTGGCGCGGCGGTTCCCCGGCCGCGTCCAGGGACAAACTCCGCCGCGCGCAGCGCTGCAGTCGCATTGGCGAGAGCCTCGGGCGGCGCTGCGCTGGGCGCCTACGGGCGGAGAGCGCCGCGAGCGCTTTAACGCGGCGTTGCTCCTAAGCCGTTCATTCCACAAGAGGGGAGACACCGGGTACTTGAAGTAAAAAGTTAAAGCTTTCCAACGGTATCAATATTTTTTCGATACGACCAATACTTTCCGAACAGCGGCCTGAGAAAGAGAAACGTGCGGCGCGCGGCGGCTCCCGC
>NW_026267249.1:596007-598108 GCF_000697945.3 Frankliniella occidentalis | reverse complement strand
GGGGGGGGGGCGTGAGACCAGGGCGTCGTTGCAACAGAGTTTCGTTCAGAAATCCAGCGAATAGTTTAGCTTTTGTGATTAATGCTCTACAGTAGATGTACTCATCATGACGTTATTTTCCGCAGAATGGTGTGGATCCCCAACTGATGGAGGGTGTCCTAGCAGAGTTGTGGGACGCCGACATCCCGCAACCCTTGCCCCTACCGCTGCCTGACATAGTGCTGGCACACCACACCAGCCCCCGCCACCACCTCTGCAGCAGCTGCACCTCCCTCCAGGGGAGTGGGTGGTGCCCGTCGAGGATATCTTCGAGGAGCTCCCGCCCGTCGCCGAGCTGCCCGTCGTCGAGGTGCCCGTCCCCGAGCTGCCCGAGCTGCCCGTCGTCGAGCAGCCCGCCCCCGAGCCGCCCGTCGCCCCCCTCGTGGAGACCACCGCTAATGTAAGTGTGTATGGGTCATGTCATTGCTCCTCCAGAATGGTGCTCATCGGCTGCTGCCCCACGTGCCGGTGCTGAGGGTGCTGGGCTCCTCCAGGTCGACGAGATGCTGCTGTTGGTGGAGGTGCTGCTGGGTGTGTTCGATGCTCCTCCAGGTCGCCGAGGTGCACGCAGGGCCGGCAGCGCCAGCAGCGCGTCGAAGTGTGACAGACGCTGCTCGTCATTGGGCTGGTGTAGGGTGGGCATTGGGTCTGCGCGGAGCTCGGCGGAGGACAGGGGTGCGCATCGCGCATCGAGGCCGTGAGTTGCCCGTCGAGAGGACGCTGACATCCGCGCTCCAGACCGTCTTTATCTTGTACTAATCGTGGATTGTTCTTATGTTATCAGGTGGCCCAGCCAAACATGGAGCGCCGGGTGCGTCTCCAGAGTGGGGGCGGTATTCGTGACGGTGGAGCCCCAGGCGGGGCCCTCCAGAATTGTAAGTTGTTCAAACTGTTTTCTAATTGTGATACTTCTTTAAATTTTGAAGCTTATGTGTTTTTTTTTTTACAGTACGCCCTCGACCGTCTTGGGGTCAAGTTGTCCCCCCCCCCCCGCCACCACCGCGGCGGCGGCCGGGGAAAGGGGAAAGGGAAGGGGTAGGAAGTGTCAATGACGCCGGAGCAGCGGGCTGCTACGGCTGCAATTGCCGTTGTGCCCCCCGCCCAATGCCAGGTCATTGAGGCGCGGTTGGCTCAACCTGGAAGTTCGCATACCCTCTGGTAGCTGGAATTCTTTTACAAAATCAGGAACTAATTTGCCCCCTTTGATGCAGTTTAGCTCAAGCTCTGGGGCTGGGGTGTCGAAACCCCTCTCCGACAAGGACAAGGCCATCCAGCGGAAAGCGGAGCGCCGTGATAAGGCAATGAAGAAGAAGGAAGTAAGTATCTGTGTTGGTGTAAGTGTGTGTGTGTGAAACTAATTCTGTTTGTATTGTTTTAGGACTCCAAGAAGTAATGCACCCTTCATGGGTTTTTGGTGGTTATGCCTTATGCCCTCTGTGCTGTGATTGCCCCTCAAGGTTTTTTTGTTATTGTGATTATGCCCTCTGGGCTTTTGTTTTTGGGCTGTGATTCCCCTCTGGGGCTATTTTGACAGTAAAAAAATTCCAATCAAGTATCATTTGTTTTTCTTTTTCTATTGTTCACATGAATTTTAACTTCTTTTTACTATGCTATTCCTTAGTAGTCTGATGGACAGGACTTCTCATTCAATCTGATCAATTCATGACCTTTTACGCAATTATTTGCCCCGTGGAAGTTGAGATTTTGTTTTACATTTAAATATACACTGGAAACTTTTTGAAGAGTTGAGACAGATAGAAATCAACCCTCTCATGATAATTGATATGATTTCAAGCTGCTTTTAACATTGCAAACCAATATTGGTCTTACAGTTAGCATGTTAGGTTGGTTCAGATCAACACTTCAGGTCCCCCCGATCCTGTGGGCAGGTGGCAGTTGAGTTAAAGTTTGAATATTATCTGGGCTAAGGAAAATGTTTTGAGAGTAGAGACACATTGTAATCAAGTAATGGAATATATTTGACAATAATTTTGAACCATTTTTTGGCTGAGCGATAGCGAAGCCTATTACTCCAGTGATGATCAAAAAGTTTCGTGTCTGT
>NW_026267249.1:588383-592052 GCF_000697945.3 Frankliniella occidentalis | reverse complement strand
CTCCGACCGTACCGGCCGACGTGCCGAGGAGCGAGCGTAGATATTCTTGGCTGTAGCTCTTAAACCGTTGAAGATAGTCAGGTAGTGTAAGCGAGCCGATTGTAGAGCAAAGTTCAAGCTTTCAGACCGTGTTCACGCTTTTCCGATCCGACCCACGCAGCTCCGGCTGGACCGCCGCGAACACCGCGCAGCCGGGCCGGCTGCCTGCGCTGCGACGCGCGTGCCTCCGGGAGGGCCGCAGCGGAGCGATCAGCTGATCAGCTGATGGGGCTGAGGCAGCTGATGGTAAGGAAGCGTTTTCTGAGTTGTGGGTTTGGGCTTTGTTTTGACGTCTGTAACTACTGATGGATAAATATACTCCATGAAGTGCAAAGTTGTGTGGCCAAGAAAAATGTACATTTTGCCGTGGATTTGCAAGGTGACTCAACATACTCTGTTTACATTGTAAGTTACAGGAGATTTGTCATGTGTGAGGTTGTTTTTTCGTGTATCATTTTTAGAATCGAGCAGGAGCCGAAAGAAGCTAACTTGTTTATTGCTGAAAAGAATAAACCCCGGCGACCAGCGCTCGTAGTGTTCACGGCCGTCCAGCCGGAGCTGCGTGGGTCGGATCGAAAAACGTGAACACAGTCTGAAAGCTTGAACTTTGCTCTACAATCGGCTCGCTTACACTACCTGACTATCTTCAACGGTTTAAGAGCTACAGCCAAGAATATCTACGCTCGCTCCTCGGCACGTCGGCCGGTACGGTCGGAGGCCAGGGACCACAGCGCAGCCGGCCCGGCCGCGCGGTGTTCGCGGCGGTCCAGCCGGAGCTGCGTGGGTCGGATCGGAAAAACGTGAACACGGTCTGAAAGCTTGAACTTTGCTCTACAATCGGCTCGCTTACACTACCTGACTATCTTCAACGGTTTAAGAGCTACAGCCAAGATTAGCGGCGCGCGCGCTGCTGCGGGAGCCGCCGCGCGCCACACGTTTCTCTTTCTCAGGCCGCTGTTCGGAAAGTATTGGTCGTATCGAAAAAATATTGATACCGTTGGAAAGCTTTAACTTTTTACTTCAAGTACCCGGTGTCTCCCCTCTTGAGGAATGAACGGCTTAGGAGCGCCGCCGCGTTAAAGTGCTCGCGGCGCTCTCCGCCCGTAGGCGCCCAGCGCAGCGCCGCCCGAGGCTCTCGCCAATGCGACTGCAGCGCTGCGCGCGGCGGCGGCGCTCACCACTGCCGCTCGGGACGCCGCCGGGGAACCGTTTCGCTGCGCGTGGAAGCCAGAGCCGGTCCTCCATACATTCTTACTCCGTGGCCCTACTACCCTTCCGGCTTGTCAAGGTGGCTTCGGTACTGTTACACTAGCAGCCGACTGGGCCGCGGGGCCTTCCCCCTACCGACCCAGCAGGTATAGGGGATGGCGAGCGCGGGGCGCGGCTGTGCCCTGGCGACAAGCGTTTGTTGCGACGGAGTGGCCGTAGCAACCGGCAGCATGCCAGCAGACACCTGCCGACAGATTCAGAAGAGCGCTCTCCTCGCTCTGTCTCTCTCCCACTCATGGGGCGCGCCCGACCACGACCAAGACGGTGGAGACGAGGACGAGCAGCGAGGGCAAACGGGTCCATCACCTCGTCCCTGACCTTGACCCGCCCCGACCCGCCTGATGGATGCTGGTGGGTGCGCTGGGGCTGCAGCCTACACAGCTGGCAGTGAGGTCATTGCGCCCCGCACCGCCCCGCCTGCTGGACGAGGACGAGCAGCGAGGGCGAGCGGTTGCACCACCTCGTCCTTGACCCGACCAGGGGGCCTGCTCAGGAACCAGGCCGGCGAACGAACCCCCCACGGACACTGCGTAGAGCCCCCCTGCCGGTGCCGGTGATCCTGCTTGGCCAGCGCCAAGCCACTTTCATTTTGAGGGTGTTCCTGCGAGGACCTGCTGCGCATGACTAGCCTGACTTCCTTCCACTTGTTCACACAAAACAAGCGCGTGCGAGCCGGTATCCCGCCGCAGGCTGAGTAGACAACGCCACCACGATTGCTTTCATGTCAATTGTGTTGCCTACCTCCGCGGCGCGCTGGGGTCACGCGTACGTAGAGGGGGCGCGCGGGGAGGGTGAAAGGGCCCACTCTCTCTTGAATTCTTAAGTACCGTAACTCATCGGCAGCATCGTCTCTAGCACCTGAGGGTCTCCGAGACTCTCGGATTTATGTCTACGAAAGCCATGTAACTTGTTATACTTTTATCATAGGTTCTCACGTTTGCGCAAGATTACGACCTATTCATTGCTCTCAAGACCTTGGGACCAGGAAGCTGCAAGATACCGGTAATCAAGAAGACTAGAAAGTTTACCATCATTCTGCCCATTCGTTGTGTGTGTCGGTCTGTTATCCTTGAACTTTTTGATTTTACTCATTCTATCTATATTTATTTATTGTATTTTTTCCTCTAAGTATGGAAATATTCTTACTTGGTTTTTATTGTAATGCAAGTATTATTACAGTTCCTTTTTAAAATCATTTATTGTTGTTTAGATATTTTACTTCTTTTTTTTTAAAAGGCATAATGAACTTGTTATTTACAACGGTAGCAAAATAGGGCATACAACAACCATATGAGACGTACAAGGTACTTTGTACATTTTTACCACATCATAACTTCATTCAAATAAGTATTTTCAAACAAATGAACAATTCAATACTCTTTGGTCCTCCTCACTATTCAACAAAACACCACTCTTCAAGTAATATACAAAATTCAATAGAGATACAATAATCTTAATCCTTTACACATTTAACTTAAGTAACAGACATTGATGAAGACACTAGAGAATGTACTAGGGATCTGAGTAAAGTAACATCATTTCAATCTTCATCACTTTCACTACTGCTTTCATCGCTTTCATCACCACCACCTTCAATATCATCTTCACCATCTGCATTGTTCTGTTGCCGGCCAAGTCGAAGGCCGTGCTTGATGCCAGCCAGAACTGCATAAGATGTACTGTGCAGGAAGTGAGCAAGAGTGATTTCACCTCTTTGCAATCGTTGGACAGCTCTTTGAACAATGTCGTCATTCCAAACAGATTTCCATTTCCTAGAACCAGACACAGCTCGGAGGGAATCAGTGGCAACTTTGTCGCAGTACGCAAGATATTCCAGTTGAACAAATCCACCTAAAACCAATAACAAAGCATGAATAAGGGGCGGGCGCACACACACACACACATTAAGATTGTGTTAGAAATTTACTGACCGATAAGATGCCAAATATTGGGTCTGTTTTGAGGGATAACAGAGGCCAGTGCATGGTTGTCTGATTCAGACTTGTTGTTAGTGCGTTCTTCAAGATTGTACACACACAGCTCATCTTTCCGCGGTAGCCAGTAACGCTCATAATGCTCAAATAATGGACGCAGTTCATTTCCCCAACCACTGTCTTCAACCTCGTTCCAAATTTCTAAAACACCACTCCACATGAGATTGCTAGGTAGCATAGGAGTGGCACAAAGGGCTGCAATACTAGATAGAACTATGTCATGTTCTCGAGCAAGTGGAGTCAAGCCTAGCTCCCTTCCCGTTGAACTGAAAGCCTGTGAAAGAGATAAGAAATATTTATAGAATGTGTTGCTTTAATGAATTGATGGCAAGGAATTAGTATTAGACCAAACTGAGGTGAAAATATG
>NW_026267249.1:578512-582328 GCF_000697945.3 Frankliniella occidentalis | reverse complement strand
TGTTTGTCTGTAATCACGATAACTCGAGAACGGTTTGAGCTAGGTACCTGAAATTTTCAGTGTAGCTTTGTATCATAAAAAGCAAGAACTGTATCGATTTTGAGCCCTCTAGCTTGAAAATTGGCCTGTCATAAAAATCAAAAACAAAAAAACCCAAATATTACTTTTAATTTTTTTTTTAACACCTTTCTATGACGTAACTCGTCAAAGTAGAACCCTACGGGCTACAAGTTTGTCCGTTTGGCTCTATCTCTAACCGTTAGGTCGCCAGAGGGTGATTTCCACACAAAAATGACCCCAAACCATTTCAATGTTGTTTCTCAGATATTTGATGGTTCTTGGTGGGGCAACTCGTCAAAATAAAATCCCGGGGGTAAAAGTTGTGTCCTTTGGAGCCGAAGGCCTGTCTGCGACTCTGCCTTTTGCCCGACTCGGCTGTCAGCGCCGCAGGCCTAGGTAGATGTATGCCAGGCGCGTCGCAGCGTAACAGTGATTCGTGAGATATCGCGAAGCCTGTTAGGCGAGACGTGGTCTGGCGTACATCTACCTAGTAATAACATCAGTAATGTCTTTTATGTTGTCTGCTATTTTATTTCTCACTGGGTAGATTGGCTGAGCGATAGCGAAGCCTATTACTCCAGTGATGATCAAAAAGTTTCGTGTCTGTCTGTCTGTGTGTGTGTGTGTGTGTGTGTGTGTTTGTCTGTAATCAGGATAACTTGAGAACAGTTTGAGCTAGCTACCTGAAATTTTTAGTGTAGCTTTGTAGCATAAAAAGCAAGAACTTTATTGATTTTGAGCCCTCTAGCTTAAAAATTGGCCTGTCAAAAAAATCAACAAAAACAAAAAACCCAAAATATTACTTTTAATTTTTTATTTTTTTAACATCTTTCTAAGACGTAACTCGTCAAAATAGAACCCTATGGGCGAATATTTCGTCCGTTTGGCTCTATCTCTAACCGTTGGGTCGCCAGAGGGCGATTTTAACACGAAAATGACCCCAAACCATTTTAATGTTGTTTCTCGGATATTTGATGGTCTCTGGTGGGGCAACTCGTCAAAATAAAATCCCGGGGGTAAAAGTTGTGTCCTTTGGTGCCGAAGGCCTATCTACGACTCTGTCTTTTGCCCGACTTGGGTGTCAGCGCCGCAGGCCTAGGTAGATGTATGCCAGGCGCGTCGCAGCGTTACAGTGTTTCGTGAGATATCGCGAAGCCTGTTACGCGAGACGTGGTCTGGCGTACATCTACCTAGTTATTGGCTGAGCGATAGCGAAGCCTATTACTCCAGTGATCAAAAAGTTTCGCGTCTGTCTGTGTGTGTGTTTGTCTGTAATCACGATAACTCGAGAACAGATTGAGCTAGGTACATGAAATTTTTGAGCGTAGCTTTTAAGCATGAAAAGCAAGAACTGTATTGATTTTGAGCCCTCTAGCTTAGAAATTGACCTGTTAAAAAAATCAAAAACAAAAAACACGACATATTACTTTTTATTTTTTTTACATCTTTCTAAGACGCAACTCGCCAGGGAAGAAGCTCTTGGGCCAAAATTTTGTCCGTTTGGCTCTATCTCTAACCGTTTCGTCGGAAAAGGGCGATTTCCACACGAAAATAACCCCAAACCATTTTTATGCTTTTTCTCAGGTATTTGATGGTTTCTCGTGGGGCAACTCATCAACATAAAATCCTTGCATTCTTTGGAGCAGAAGGCCTATCTACGACTCTGCCTTTTGCCCGACTTCGGTGTCAGCGCCGCAGGCCTAGGTAGATGTATGCCAGGCGCGTCGCAGCGTAACAGTATTTCGTGAGATATCGCGAAGCCTGTTACGCGAGACGTGGTCTGGCGTACATCTACCTAGTATAGTGGATTGATAGAAATGAATCATCTCACTTTTTGGAGAGTAGAGACACAAAGTCGGCTCAGGGCGTAAGTGGCCAAGACTTTCCGAAAAGGTGTCCCGCCATCTTTTGATATGTCGTTCCCCAGGTCCAAAAACACGTTTCTGGATGGGTAATTTTTGGTACATTTTTCAGTCGTGCCTCGGGTACCGCGCTCTGAGCCGTTTTCAGAGGGCTGCAGCTTCGTAACCTTGGTGGAACAAAATCCGGTAACCACGCTGGATGGTAGCTAGGCCGCCTGGGAACACCTCGGGAAAATATGGTATTTTGTTCCACCAAGGATAAAAATGTCTTGCCCTCCAAAGTCGGCTCAGAGCAGAAGTGGCAAGGACTTTTTGCGCTCTGGGCCGTTTTCAGAGGGCTGCAGCTTCGTAACCTTGGTGGAAATGTGAATCATGTAAGAGGTATATTCTGTTTAATCAGTTTCACCAAGACTGCTATCTCCAAGATTTGGGGACTAAAATAAGTACTCAGAAAAGTGCTGCTTGTCTTTGAAAACAGTTATATTTAGATATGTTAACAAAATCAAAGTATCCAATCAAGGATGAAAAATGAATAGTAGAAAGACATCACATTAAAAAGAACGAATTGGAGATGGCCCACCTTTTTTGTTGACCTAAGAGCCCGCATGTAAATAAGTATATCCAAATGACACTTTCGGGTATACTTTTGTGAAAAGTATACATTAGGTATACTTAAAATATAGCAGATTGGAACCGCAACACCTTCGTAGCACTTTAGGCAAACTTTTTTCATACTTTTTGTATACTTTTTTTTACACTTGTAAGGTAGGACCCTAGTAAGAAACTGAAAATCGGTCTAGGGGCTCGTTGACCAAAAACTCGACCTTGAAGTTGTAGAACAGAGCTCTCTGATAAAAACAAGATTTGAACGAAAATTTTCCGTCAAAATTTGACACACCTGGAACCTTTACAGTAGAGGCCTGAGACCTGTACGGAAAAAGTTCCAGATGTCTCAAATTTCGACGGAAAAATTTTGTTCACATCTTGTTTTTATCAGAGAGCTCTGTTCTACAACTTCAAGGTCGAGTTTTTGGTCTACGAGGCCCTAGACCGTTTTAAACCTTACTAATCCGACGTTTTTGCGGTTTTCGGTATTTTTTCACTAGGACCCTACCTTAATACACTTTGGCCTGTCACTTTCTTAGCTCTTTTCTCCGTGCGAGAGATTGCTGGCCTCTATCAATCTCCTAAAATCTTGTGGTATATGTGGGTCGTTTGCATCTAAAGTTCTCTCTGGTTCAGGGGCTCTCACAATTTTTTCAAGAACTCTGGCATCCTCCACATCATAAAAGTTGGATGGAGCAGGAATCTGTGAAGTGGTAAAGTAAAGTCATTCAAATAGCAATCTCATTTCATTTAAAAAAAAAAGAAACTACCGCAGCAACAAGAAATTTACAATAGCAATTTGATCTCTGTGCAGAATTTCGTTGTTATGCAGAACAATGCACGCCACAATATGATGGGGAGCATCTGACATGTTCACAAAGGGCAGAAAATGAAGCCTCCTCCACAAACAGTGAGCATGGCCAAAGGTGTGCTCAATTCTGGCTCGAACTTCACACAGTTGTATAGACTATTCCGCTGTAAGAGCTAATCGCGATAGTCTCGAAAAACAAATGCACCGGAGGTCACCTAAAACCGGCCCCAGAGGTACTTCTTGGAGGAAGAGTGATTCGAAGAGTTCGCCTCTGCGGAGCAAGGCGCAGCTCCGGGAGTCCCTCCGCACAGTGGGCTAGAATCCAAAAAAAAGCGGACATAAATCATAACAGTTATTGGGTGCATCGCACATACGATATCGGTATGTTCAGGGGGGTTTTCGGGTGCGCTGATTCCATATTTTTAATAATTTTGAACTTTTAGGAGGCGGATCCAGGTCAAAAAGGGGGGGAGTTTT
>NW_026267249.1:572752-574194 GCF_000697945.3 Frankliniella occidentalis | reverse complement strand
TTATCCTTGTCGGAACAAAATCCCATATTTTCCCGAGGTGTTCCCAGACGGCCTAGCTACCATCCAGCGTGGTCACCGGATTATGTTCCACCAAGGTTTCGAAGCTGCAGCCCTCTGAAAACGGCTCAAAGCGCGGTACCCGAGGCACGACCGATAATGGACCAAAAATTACCCATCCAGAAATGTGTTTTTGGACCTGGGAAACAACATATCAAAAGATGGCGGGACACAAAACACAATTCTATTACAGCAACAGAGGTGGCGACAAAGTTAACAGTGGGGAACCAACTACACAACGAGCGGAGAATTTTCCTCGGCTACAAACATGACTTAGGCAACTTACTGAAAACCGTGGGGGGAGATATGTAGGTCGATAGAGCCTCCGTCACGCTAGTATTACATTTTCAAAATTTGCATGCATGTTCAATAACTTTATTTTAAACTCGTTTCTTACAAAAAAAAAATACATCCAAAAAACAAAAAAACGAATAAGAAACAAAAGTAAAAAAAACAATGCTCTCGTAAGTCCTTGCGATACAGCTTTAACGTCACTACGCTGGAGTCGAAAATTTTTAATATCCTGCAGACTTTTGCGCGTAATATTGATTGTACGGTATTTCACTCGATCTCTCACTTACAAATCATAGTTAAAAATGCACTAAATTTTCAATTTTGACAAAGTCATGTGAGGTAAAGATTGTTGTACACATTCTTATGGCGTAATTTGCGAAACCAATGTCCTTCTACTGAAATAGCACTGACTTTTGCAGAAGTTGCTTAACTTCTGAAATGGACAAATTCTGCCTCGAAAATTTCAATGTCACTCTGGTTCCGCAGTTACGGGTTAAGTTGGCGTGTACTGGCACGCAGCTGCAGTGCAGTATTGGCATATCGACCTGTTCTACTGCCATTTAATAGGAAAAATAGGGACTGTCCGGATTTGCCCCGGCTTCGGGTTTAAATCCGGACGGGGTTTCAGAGGCTTGTGCAGGTGAACTGGCGCAAAGAAAATTTCCTCTGCACTGTAAAAAATTTCTATAGTAGATTTCCTATAAATGTATCTGCAGCAATTCACATATACATGTATAGGAATTTTCCCATACAGGCGTATGGTAATTCTACCATACGCGATAGTATTCTTACCATACAAGTATAGGAATTTTCCTATACACCTGTGTAGGATAAGTACTAATGTGTGTGGGGCATTATCCATACACATGTATAGAAATTTTCCTATACTCTCAATGCTCTTTCAAAAAAGAAAAAGTTTTTTTTCTTGACCACTTCCCCGCCGTTGCCCTCGTTCCTCGCCGCCTTCCTACCGCCTTTTGGTGATTTCATTTAAGTAAGCATTGATGTAAATTTGTAATACTTTACCGGATGGAGAGTTGAACCTCGGACTTCTGGCTTGCGATCCCGTCACGCTGACCACTAGACCACGG
>NW_026267249.1:569335-572702 GCF_000697945.3 Frankliniella occidentalis | reverse complement strand
AACAAGAAATTTACAATAGCAATTTGATCTCTGTGCAGAATTTCGTTGTTATGCAGAACAATGCACGCCACAATATGATGGGGAGCATCTGACATGTTCACAAAGGGCAGAAAATGAAGCCTCCTCCACAAACAGTGAGCATGGCCAAAGGTGTGCTCAATTCTGGCTCGAACTTCACACAGTTGTATAGACTATTCCGCTGTAAGAGCTAATCGCGATAGTCTCGAAAAACAAATGCACCGGAGGTCACCTAAAACCGGCCCCAGAGGTACTTCTTGGAGGAAGAGTGATTCGAAGAGTTCGCCTCTGCGGAGCAAGGCGCAGCTCCGGGAGTCCCTCCGCACAGTGGGCTAGAATCCAAAAAAAAGCGGACATAAATCATAACAGTTATTGGGTGCATCGCACATACGATATCGGTATGTTCAGGGGGGTTTTCGGGTGCGCTGATTCCATATTTTTAATAATTTTGAACTTTTAGGAGGCGGATCCAGGTCAAAAAGGGGGGGAGTTTTCAAAATCTTACTCAAATCACGTGAAAGTTCGGTTACGGAGGTCTACGGTTGCGCTGATTGTTGCTGATTTTTTGCTGATTTTTACAATTTATTTTCGAATTTTTACGATTTTTTCTCCATTTTTACAATATTTTACGATTTTTTAAATAGGTTGTTGTTTGGATTGTTTTCTGATTTTGTAGGACTCTGCATGATTTTTTAAGGGATTTTTGACACTTTTTCAATGATTTCATACGAGGTGCAGTCGGTTAGGCGACCCTATTAGGCCGCGCCACCGCAAAGTCCACCAACATTCGTCAAAAACAAGTCTTTTTCTCGCAAGACCGCAAAATACCGCAAAAACCGACTACGGGATCTTGTAAACAAGGTTTCGAACTTCAAGAATCAATTGTCGGTTTCTTTGATTTTTCATGATTTTGTTACTTACGGCCTTTTCAAGTTGGCCCAAATCGCAATCGGGGGAGAGTTTTACTTTTCAGTTTTTTTGGGGGGTGGGGGGTAAATAATTGATGACCTGCACCTGGATATGTTTCGTTGTGTTTAGAACAACACGTCAGCAAACGTGTGGGCGGCTGAAGCTATGAACAACGATAAAAATAACAATATAAGATAGTGAGGTTAGAGCCGTCCATGCGGGCACCGCAAAATAGCTGATTTCAAAATGATATTTCAAGGTGAAGATTTGCAGCTAAAAATACAAACTAATGCGTTTTGAAATTCTTGAACGTTGCGCTACAAGGTCCACTAGTCGTTTTAGCCCAAATCGTTAAAAAATTATCGTACTTTTGTCCGCTTTTTTTGGATTCTAGCCCACTGTGCTCCGCCCGGAAGGGGCCCTCGCCGTCGACAGGCTGTGGAGGAGTGGCGGGCGCATTGGCTGGGGGTCCTGCCTGGCCCTCCAGGACAGGCGGTCCGTCCTCGACTACGTCCAGGATTGGGGCTGCCTCGGCCACCTCCAGGACAGGCGGTCCGTCCTCTTCTGCCTCGACGATCGGGGCTGCCTCGGCCACCTCCAGCACAGGAGCATCTGGGTAGCGCTGCACTGTGTAAGAAATAGTACGGTCAATTGGTAAGTAATGCACATTTCAGGTCGCGGAAAACGTTTTGAAATAGCCGACTTCCGGTGCATTTTTTTTCGAGAGGCACGAGCGGAATGGTCTATTGTCTCAGTGAAGGCCTTAGATTTCCTCTCTTTTCAAAAGGTGTTAAAAGCCGCAAATGTAGATTCAAATAATGAAATAAAGGATTTTCTAGAAACAGGAATGAAAACAAAGTAATCCAATATACCTGTTTAAGGAGCATAAGGGCTGAGTCACCTATTATATTTTCGCCCTCAATCAATATATTAGGATCTTCAAGCAGATTTGAGCAGAGGGAACTTCTGCGGAATACCTGAGCATCATGTAGGGTCCCTGCCTCTCCTACGTACAGATCTCTCACAAGCAGTTAGTCATCACAAACTGCTTGCATTTTAATTCTGAATACTGGTGGTGATAATCCCCATATGTAGCTTTGTCTTCAATTGGAGCTGATAAAGGAACATTACAGCCATCAATGATTCCAACAATCCCTGGATAATCAGAAATCCGCAACATGTTGGCTTTGATGAAAGCTCTTTCCTCTTCCTTTGGCCACGTAATGAACCGAGGTGCGAGTTTCTGAAGAGCTTCAATTATTAAGACATAAGCATCATGTACTTCCGAAGGACAGGCTTCAAAACGAAGAGCCACAGCTCTAAAACATTCTTGAATTGCAAGAATCCACAACACCATGAGCAGAATGTGAGATAAAGGACGTCTTTCCCTCTTCAAACGTCCCACATGAGCAAGGTGGTTTACTATACCTTGCAACAAATCCTGGACCTTAAAAGAATTAATAACTCACGATAAATATATGTATGTGACAAACATAATATAAATAAAAAGAATTGGAATGATTAGACTACAGTGAGAAGTACACACACCTCAAATACATCTTGACGGTACTTCCTATTAATATGCGCTTATTTGTTTAAAGTCCAAACAAACCCGCTCATTGCTAAGGGCTCTAAACAGGACCGCTCATCTGCGCGGGTCCTACACAGAACCGCTCATCTTTCTGAAATACGGGCGAGTGATTCTCAGATTTCAATGGGTGTTCCCAGGTGCTGAGCTTCAATTTAGAAACAAAAAACGTAACACACTCTTTTGTCTGAACTGGAACACCATATTTAAACTACTACACCCGTAAAAGCCTCCGATATTGTTTGATGTTATAGTAAATACGAGGGGCAACATAACCTAACCAGCGCCCCGGGCGCGAGCAGATGAACGATTCTGTGTGGGAACTGCGCAGGTAAGCTGTTCTGTTTAGAGCCCGAGGTGATGAGCGATTACGTTTCGCCTAATGAATTATAAGCGCATATTGATAGGAGGTACCGTTTTGATAAACGGAAATGCATCTTGAAAGCAGGGTCACCCATGAAGCGGAACTCCTCAACATTGACTGTAATTTTTTCCCAGATTTGGTCCTCTGAACATCAAGGCAACAAGTGTAGCAAAGAACAAACAAGGATTACCTTTCTTATTTTGTCAGTCCTCATGTGCAGAGAACTTTAAGAGGCGTTTAGGGAAGAAATGGTGTTTAGATGATAATTTTAATTGTCAAAGTTCATACACACCATATAAGAACTGCCAACAAAAGAATACAGGTGGAATCAAAACTTGTGCTGCTGTCCTGATCACACATCGTTTATGTTGTTTACCGGTTAACCGGTGTTAGCTCAAAACAATCAGTGTGTGTTCTGCTTGAACGTTGTGGGAGTGTCGAAAGATCAGCCGGTCGATCTCCCGCCTCACATCGACACCTCGACTGTC
>NW_026267249.1:568585-569285 GCF_000697945.3 Frankliniella occidentalis | reverse complement strand
GGTCATCCTGGGGTCGTCGTCGGGGACCTCGAGAGGTCGCCGATGACGCCCCTCACCAAAATTTGTTCAACCGGGTTTCCGAGTGTGCCGACTCCATTTCCGGTGTCCGTTTACATCACCAGGGTCATCATGGGGTCGTCGTCGGGGACCTGAGTGTCGGAGACCCGAGAGTGACCCCAGGATGACCCTGGTGGTGTAAACGGACACCGGAAATGGAGTCGGCACACTCGGAAACCCGGTTGAACAAATTTTGGTGAGGGGCGTGATCGGCGACCTCTCGAGGTCCCCGCAGGTGGAATCAAAACTTGTGCTGCTGTCCTGATCACACATCGTTTATGTTGTTTACCGGTTAACCGGCGTTACATCAAAACAATCAGTGTGTGTTCTGCTTGAACGTGGTGGGAGGGTCGAAAGATCAGCCGGTCGATCTCCCGCCTCACATCGACACCTCGACTGTCAGCCGATAGACCGACAGACCTCCCGACCTCACCCTCCTTAACAGAATGCGCCCTAGAGCGGTCGGTCTCGTCGCCTTCGAGACCGGCCGCTTTCCCGAGAGTCAGGGCGACCGCCGGTCCGTGAGACCGCGTAGGCGGCCAGCCTGACCGCCCGGCCGAGCTAGGCTCAGGCTCCGGAAGGTGAGAGAATAGGAGTGGGGGCTGGGCGGTGGTGCGGAGGCGGAAGGTCCGCACCAGATGCA
>NW_026267249.1:566802-567840 GCF_000697945.3 Frankliniella occidentalis | reverse complement strand
AAGCAGGCCCGGCCCCTGCCGAACGGAGTTGCCGGCGCAGCGAAGCGAAGCTGGCAACTTCGTTTGGCGGAAGGGCGGGCCTGCTTGTTTTTTTAACAAAAGTACGCGGATCGTGAGGTTCAAGGGACTGGTGAGCAGAGAGCATAGGGCGGAGGACGAGGGCGCCGCAGGGGGCGCCGCGGTGTGCAGAGCGTGGGCGCGAAGAGTGAGGGCAGCGCAGGGGGCGGCGGCGGCGTGGAGACGAGGAGAGGGGGGGGGGGGTATAATAGAGAGTACGGGTTAGATATCGCGAAGCCTGTTACGCGAGACGTGGTCTGGCGTACATATAGACAGTATATAGCTGGGAGAAAAGGTAACAGTTACAATACAATACCTTGTATTTTCATCAAGAGAGACAACAATTGGCGCACTGTCTTCATTGCTGAAAGGAATATTCCAGCTACGCAAGTTTTGGTAAACATCTTGTATCGTTTCTTGATCTGGAAAGGAAAGTAAGCTTCTAGTATCAGGGGTTGCAACATTTTAGTAAGTGATATGATCAACTGGTACTGGTAAGCCGGCATACCAGATGATGGCCATTTTATAACTTACTATTCGTTCGTTCTACAGCGTCGTCTTGAATACGGCAGGTGTAATAATTCTGTTTATCGTCCGTCTTGGGCAATTTCAGTCGCTTTGGCATTTTGAAGTGATCAGGGATTAGATTGGCTAGCACACGATTGAACGGACGTTCGATTTGAACGTTCAGGGTCCAGCTGATCTCTCCCTCACACACACCCGCACACCGCCGCCTCGACACACGCCTCAACCGATCGACTGACAGCTTCACCTCCCAATAGTGTACTTCGACTAACGGAGGAAGAAGAATAGCGGGTAGAACATAAACGTTACCGATTGGTCGAGAGCTTCCCGCCTCTACGTCACGCCGGTAGTGGGGGTAAGCGCTCGACCAATCAGGAACCTTTATGTTCTACCCGCTCTTCTTCTTCCTCCGTTGGTCGAAATACTCTATCGTGAGGGCGGGGGTTTGACGCGCAT
>NW_026267249.1:565374-566752 GCF_000697945.3 Frankliniella occidentalis | reverse complement strand
GTGAGACCGCGTAGGCGGCCAGCCTGACCGCCCGGCCGAGCTAGGCTCAGGCTCCGGAAGGTGAGAGAATAGGAGTGGGGGCTGGGCGGTGGTGCGGAGGCGGAAGGTCCGCACCAGATGCACAGCGCGCGGATATTTAAATAGCGTACGGTCCCGGGCAGTGCAGTGCAGTCGGTCTAGTGAGTTAACTCTGTGAACGGACCGCGACGGTGACGCACTCCATTTTGCCTACAAACAGCAAGGTCCGGCCCCACGTCATTTTAGAGACTTGTAGTACTGGGAAAGTACATGGTGAATAGTTGGCTCTTTCTCTTTCTCAAAAGGGAGGATGGCTTTTTCGAAAGGTGTGGGAATATTCATCATTTTGTCAATATCCTCTACGTCCTCCACTGTCACGAGCCACATTTCCCACTCTTTTGGGGGTTTTCGCTCCCGAAAAGTTTTGTTGATCAACGAAAAAGTAAATAAACAACAGACACGGTCAATTAATTTAATCTTAGCGTATGTAGTTGTACGCACCATGCATCAAGAACACTACACAACAGTGTTGTGGGATTACCCACCCTCCCCGCATCCGTCAACCGCCCCCACCGTGCCTACCTGTAAGGCGCTAAGGCGCCTGGGGTAGACGAACCCGCAACACTGTTCAATATTAGACTGGACAGACTGTTTACTACTTTGCCTGTTCCACTTTTGCCTCCCTGGGTTGCTCAGACGCCTCCGAACAAAAAAAGGATCGCAGCATCCGCAAATGCGACTTCCACCGCGTATCGACCTCTTGATGCAGAACACCATCAACCAACGTCTCGTTGAGATGGGAAGATTTGAAGAATGTAACAACTCTTTTCAGTTTAGAGATGATGCCTAAGAGTTTGACCATGAGGAGTTCATTGCGAATCTGATCTTTCACAGAAACCACGAGCGGACTATCCTTTTTACTAATGGTTGTCAATATCTGGACTTTTTCTATATGTGACCCGTTATTGAAGCAGTTGTCACTGGGTTTAGCCAAGGCCCAAATGGCCGATACAGTGGCACTCAAATCTGCGATCTCCTTTTTAGTCAGACCATCTAGAGAGTTACAGCCCACATAGTGCATTGCCTTCCTGACCTGAGACAGACAGAGATTACTAGTCTTTCAAAATTTATGTTTTTAGCCCGCCCTTCTGCTTTGAAAAAGCTATCCAGCGGGCTTATGCAAACGACCTCGTGTCTGTCTGTCTGTGTGTCTGTGTGTCTGTCTGTCTGTTCCACTAGAAGGAGATGTGCTAGAGACTTGAAATTTTCAGGGTACCTTAAGGTCCACTCCTAGAGAACGAAACGCCTACGGCAAATCCTGTCAACCACCCCTAAGGGACTGAAAGGGGGTGTAAAAGAA
>NW_026267249.1:558794-561324 GCF_000697945.3 Frankliniella occidentalis | reverse complement strand
CGAAATACACTATCGTGAGGGCGGGGGTTTGACGCGCATGAGGGGCTATAGGGCGGGGGTAGGCCGAACCACCCTTTACAGGGTGGTTGGCAGAGAGGGGTGCTGGGGGTGGGGGCACCTATCGGGGTCTGTGCGGCAGGGGTGTAAGGGTGGGAGGGGAGGGTGTGTGTACGAATGCAAGCCTGTACAAGAACAGAGATAAAATCATGGTGAAGATCACAGGCGCGCACGCGGGGCGCCCGCACACACCCCATACACTCATACACACACCTTTGTTGAGTCAGCTGGGGCTTCCTCCTCGGCGGCCTGCTGCTGCTGTTGCAATGCTGCCTTGACAGGCTTGGGCTCAGCGTGCTGCGACACGGCTGCGGCGGCTGCGCAGAGAAGAACACAAGAGGTCATGACACTGAATGATACATGCGCGGCATCAGCATCAACAGCACTTACCATATCCAAGGCGTTGTCGTCCTCTGTACCATCCCCGACTTGGCGACTGGGATGCGAGGGGTTGGGCGACACGTCTGGGCGCAAGGGCGGTTGGGGGTGGGCCGGGGTAGGAACCCCACCTGGGGCCTCCCATGACATAGACGCATTGACTGTAATAGACGGTCATAAGCACATATTAGTCTCAAGTATCCGATATAGATGTATACGCCCAAAACATGCGCGGGGCGTTCTGCAAGCCGTGCACACACCCACGCTGTGCGCGAGGGCGTCATTGTGGTGTTTAGCATGTGCTGCGGGACTAGTGAGTCGCACCAAATTTTCGGACTTCGACAGCCGGCCGGCGGCGGCGGCGTGGCGCCAACAAGATTGAACACGTCGAGCTAAGTTCATTAAAACGCGAGATTCGAAAGGACAAACTTGCACTGCTGGTGAGCCCTCAAGTGAACATCTTTAACGCTAGCCGGCCGGTGTGCCCTAAGGTGTAATGTAGATAGGTGGGCGCAAGCGCTCTCATTGGTGGATCTGACATGCGCAGAACCGACTGCGCATCTCCATGTCAACCACTGTCAGGCCAGCGCGCGCGCCGCCGAGTACTTAAAAGGGATTAAGGAGCCAGGAAAGACCCGGCACCGCCCCTCCGGAGGCTCGAAGCTCGACCCTAGCACGGCCGCCCGGCCTAAAGCCGACCCTTGCTACCTGCTAATACCTGGTCCAGCGTGCACCCAGCACGTTTCAAACCGATCGGCGGAGTGGCGCGAAGGATCTGCCTTCCCCCACTCTCGCCCGCTTGCGGCCACCTATCTCTATATCACCTTAGTGTGCCCACACGGCGGCGTCTTTAGCGTGAGCCAAGCGTCTTCTCGGAAGACGCCAACCTCCTCCCCTCCCCCTCCCCGCGCGCCCCTCGCCCGCGAGCGACGCTGCAGGTCCACACATTTTTTATTTGCTATAGTGAGGAGACCCCGTACTGGTGGATGCCAGTGGGGTGATGCCTGCGGTCACTGGAGGGGTTCCCGGTCTCCCGTCCAAACCTTCCCGCACCATGACTTTCCCCCGCCCGCCTTGTCCGCTGGGGACGGTCGTTGGGCTATCAGAGCGTGTGGTGGCGGGTTTGCGCAGCAAGTTCTCAGGATTAGCCACGGGCTGCACTAGCTGGCTGGGCCCGGTGCGACTGCGGGTTGTGAGGGATGGAAGCAACCCAGGCGTAGGCTGACTGCCAGACGCGTCCTCCCCGGCTTCCGCAATGAGTCGTTGAGCCCTCCTTGCAACGTCGGCCGCGACCATCGCGTTAGCTTCCAGCATGTCCTTTTGCTCCATCTCGGCACACAACCTCCCGCTGATGGGAACTAATACTGCCAAGCCCCCCCGTCCGGCAGTGGCACGAGAAGGATAAAGCAGTAAAAATTCACAGGTCAAATGGGTCAGGGAATGACGAAATCACAATCAGCACTCAAATTTCATGAAATTTCACACCGGCCTACCCTAACCTCACACAATGCCCACGAGCGGGCCCGGGGCAACCTCGAGGCGGGAAACAAGAAAACCATAAACAAAGCCCGCGCGCACGGCCAGAGGCGGTATACGTTATCACTCTCACACTGGCAACGAACAATTATCAATAGCGTGCAAGCACTTAATAGTAAGCCAAGACGGCAGCAAGCATAAAGACAGCGTGCACTAAGAGACTCGAGATGTTGAGAGGCACTCGCGTATTAACACAGCACTAGGACTTACCAAGATAAAAGTCACTGCATTACACTCAGCACAGTTTTGGAAGCTAGACAGTGCAGGCTTAAGAAAAACAGCTCACTCAAACCTTAAAAGTGCTCGCAGACTCACCGTTGTAGATTTCGATTCGCGACACCTCATGTTGAACACTTTCACAAGGCACTCTACTTACGTTCATTTCTTTCACTAGAGCAGGGTCGTCCAACGACAAACCGCTACTTGAAGATGATGAAGCCATCTTGAAACCCTCGCGAAGTTGGTCCACTAGGCTTTCGACGTGCGGACAGTCGGACCGTCAAGTAGGCAATGGCTCTCGGGGCGGGAGTCGTGCGGGCGGTAGCGCCGCTTCTACCCC
>NW_026267249.1:554526-558744 GCF_000697945.3 Frankliniella occidentalis | reverse complement strand
CATTTTTACACCCCCCCCCCCAGGTCGCGGGTGTCCCTTGAGGGGGTCGGGGGTAGGCGTTTCGCCCCCTCCCACGCCACAGGCACTAACCTAAACCTAAATATCAGGGCTTAACTCGTACCTAACGTAGATGTTATCAGGGCTTAACTCGTACCTAACCTAGGGGCCTAAGTGATCGAGGATGAACAGAGCGACTTATCAAGTGTTAACCTAAAGTAACTTAAATAGGACTTGTGTGATCGAGGATCGTATGTGAGGGTGGCCGAGTGGTTAAGGCAGCCGACTTTTCGTCTGCTTCCCTAGGGGATCGTGGGTTCGAATCCCACCCCTGACATTTTGTTCGCGCAGCGTGTGAAATGTATTGTGCGTATGAAGAGAATCTCGGGAGGTGAGTACCGTAGAACGGGGTAATATGGAACATTTTCTAAGGTTTTTCATGTCATTTTTACATAAAACGCTACCGCACACGGTTGAAACTTTTTGTGTAGGTTCTTGAGGTTCTTAGGCACCTTTTCACGCAAAGAAAAAAAATCTAGCTCAATTAGAAGTCAAGATATGAATTTTTGTAGTTTGTTCCATATTTCCCGCGTTTGCGGGGAATATGGAACACGTTGCTTTTTCTGATTTCGATTCCCTTAAAACCGACCAGTATTAGCAGTGAATAATCAAAATACACCTGAAGGTGTTTTGTAACATCCCTAAGGCTTCAAATTAATTTTCAGTTACCCAGAAGTACTTGTTATGTAATGATTTTAGTGGAAAAAGAATTGTTTAAGACAAAAACACACTTTTAAAGTATTGATCATTGTTTTAATAACAAACAGTAAATGGTCTGACCATTAAAATCACAGTTTAATCCAAAAATAAAAAAAACATAAACAAATACTAAAACATATTGCATACATAAAGTATACTTAGTAAAAACACAACAAAAAATGACTCATTATCACAAATTAATTTGGTACAGAAATTACAGGAATCTGCCGATTTGGTTGGGGAGGTTGACTACCTTTATTCTGTTTCTCCTGAGATCAACTGTTTTCAAAGTACATAAAATTTTCTCTACCTTTACAAGCACAATATCTGGCACATTTGGGTAAGTAAAATATGTCTCTTTAGCCCCAACATGTTTCCTCATACAATCAATCTCATAAGTCACATCAGTTATATCATTCACTCTTCCCACACATAAATCTTTCCCACATTCTAATACAATATAGTCCTTCTCTTTTACAATTTGAGGGTTCAAAGTGTTAGGGGGCAATGTAGCAAAAGTGGCAGGATCTCTATTTTCCTTGTCACTTTCTTTATCATTAGTATCCGCCCAAACTGCACCGCTTAAAACTTGCTCAATAAGCTCTTCTTCAGTTTCATTATCTTGATCTTTAGCAACTTTTCGCTTCTTTGCGGGTGGCTGTTCTTTCTTAGCATCTTCAACAGTTATACTCTTGCCTGGTGCAAAGGGCTTCCCTCTCTTAGTTACATTTGCAGTGACATTTCCTCTTGTTTCTCTCAAATGGTTCACAAGAACATTGGTCCATGTCGTGCTCACCTCAGCATCCGATGGGGTCTTGTCAGGGGTAAGATGGAGGTGTTTGTACCGTTTTAAAGCTTGGTTCCTGTCTGGAGGCACAAGACCACAGGCTTTGAAACCTGCTACAGCATTCTTTGAGCATCTATCTCCAAGAGAAACTATACACTTAGAGAGCAATGACGGAAACACTTCCTTTTTCACCACTCCTGGATAGGTTTCCTTGTGCTCCCGAAGAACTTTCCTCCATTCTTTCTTCATCGGGCCAAACCAGGCCACATCGAGTGGCTGCAGAAAATGCGTGGCATTGGCAGGCAAGAGAAGAAAAGATATGTTATTTTCTTCACACATTTGAATCACTTTAATAGAAAGGTGGGCCCCTAGATTGTCCCCAATTACAGCCTTTTTCTGGTTTGGTCCAAAATTTTTGAAGTATGTCAAAGCTGTTTTAATGAACCAGTCTTCAAAGAGAAGCATATTGAACCAACCTGATTCTGAGGCGTTGTACACCGTGTGCTGTGGACCATTTTCTATCCAAGTTGGGTAGACGTACTTTGCCTTGTAAACAACATAAAAAGGGAGAACATATCCATTGTCTGATACAGCTGCCATTATGCTAGTGCTTTGTTTACTGCTGTCCATGATTGTTTCTACGTGTCTTGATCCTCTTCTAGCTATGACAATTTTCGCAGATGGATCGTCTTTCAGATTGCTTTCATCATAATTAACAATTGCCCCTGCTGGAACGTTAGCTAGTTCTTTCTCAACATTGTCAAAATATTGGTTGACAGTTTCAGCTGAAACAGCTGCACGGCAGCGTTTGATGTTAGTCGCCAGTCTCTTGGTCAGCACTGGATGTCGCTTGAGAAATTCATTCACCCAATCTCTTGATGGCCTGTTTTCTTTAAACCTGGAGTCCACTTTCTTAGTTTCATTTAAATACTGTTGCACACAATTTTGGATATCCAGACAGGTTAAAGGGAAACCCCATTCGCTGCAGATGAGAAGGCTGTCCACCAGAACCGCCTCTTCTTCCGATCGTAGAGATCTTGGGCGCCCAACAAGTTGTACATTCTTTGGGTTTTCCTGCTGCAATCTTCTGTGTAGGGTTGTTTTGGGGACCCCGAACTGCTCCGCCGCCGCGTTGATGGGGGTTTGGTATTTACGAACCTTCAACACAGCTCTCTGCATGTCCGATTCACTCCATTGCAGTCGAGCGCTCGCTCCGGAGCATTTTACATAGTTGCGCATACCGGTCCGAATTTCCCTGAAAAGTTACGGAAATACAGCTTAAAAATAGAATAAAATCAGAGAGTGGGTGTAACCTAACCAAACTTTCCACGCTGCTAGCTGACATATGTAGGCAACAAGAAAAAATAGCTAGAGGCATGTCACTTCAACAGAAGTATGGTTCGGAAGGAGGTTTTTCCAGTATTTAGTGAAAATTAAGAAAAGTGCTATTATCTTTTTCAATTTTTTTCTACGACTTACCTTCAAATTTCCTTAAACTTTTACCGCCAAATCTCTTCGTCATAGCCTTCCTGACAGAAACATATTTTTTTCCAAGTTCTGAAGCTGACCGCTAGGTCGCAGCACTGCATTCGATCCTCCCGTGCCCCGAATCCCATATTTCCCGCGGTGTTCCGAATTACCCCGTTCTACGGTATTTTTTTAACAACACTTTCTTTGTGCTTGCTGCCTCATGTCTTTCCCGCAGGTGAAACGGAAAAGTTGAAGTGAGGAACGAACGGGCATCGAACCCGCGCCATCCGCAAGGAACCGAGCGTCTCAGCCCACGCGGCCGGCGCGCCACTACTGAGAAGTGCGCGCAGCGGAGCCAACTCGAGCTGGCCGGGCGGAGGGGCGGGCATCGTCTGTAGCTACCCCTTCCGACCGCCCCGCGTCTGTCTATCTGCCGCCGCCGCCCCGAGTGATGAGCGGTAAGTGTCCCTAACATACCCTCGCTGAAAATGGTCACGTATCGTGATTGGTCGGCTGGAACCTCAGGTTTTCGGAACGCGCCCTTCCGCCGGCGTGCCCGGCACGGCCGTGCGTTGCGCGCCATTGCCTATACTACGCTCGCCTTCGTCAGTCTGCCGTGTAGGTCAACCCTCCGCCTCCGCCAACCCTCCGCCTCCGCCATGGACCCTGCACTTGGAATTGACATATCAGACGCCGAGTGGCTAGAGATGGAGTGGCTGTTTGTGGGTACCGTGAACTGTGCGATAGGGACCCTGAGTTATAATTAGTTTATTTGTAATTTCGTCATGTCGGCTTGTGCGCGGGGCCGATTTTCGCGTTTTATTTGGTTAGAATATATAACATGTGCCAAGTCTTATGTGATTCAGAGGAGTGTTAGTGCTGGGAGCCCTGTTTACCCATTCAAAGATTTAACGCGTTAGAACGGTTCAATTGAGCGTGTGAAACCTTCGCGCCGGCCGAGATTCCCGGAATCGCTGTGCGCGGGAGGGTGTGAGGCGGGGGGGAGGGGGAAGGAGGAGGGAGGATAGGCTGCAGCGATGTTCAGTATGTGTCGTTCCGATTTTGAATCGATGTTAACGGTGTGTGTGTGTGTGTGTGTGTGTGAGGGTAACCTCACTGTGCTTCGCGCTGTCGGCGTCGCCGGTGCCGCCACACGCCCGGTTCTCGGAATTGGCGCGCGGGCAATGAGAGCGGAGGAGGGAGGG
>NW_026267249.1:550928-554476 GCF_000697945.3 Frankliniella occidentalis | reverse complement strand
CACACATTAAGGGTCAAACCACACCCTCTTTTGGGCTTATTAAGGGTCCCTAGATTATCTAGTATCACTAAAACGTCGATTTTTACATAACAATCAGTCCAAATTCGATCTTCTAATGAAAACTGTTACCGAACAGCAGAAGTTTTATATCCCTAATTTTAGAGTAGAAAGGCCCCTACAAATGGTTTCAGTATGTCAAATTTTGGGCCCGGAAGGCCCTGTTCCCCTATACCGTCCCATTTGCTCGTCTCGGGTGTCAGCGCCGCAGGCCTAGCTATATGTGCGCCAGGCGCGTCGCAGCGTAACAGTGTTTCGTGAGATATCGCGAAGCCTGTTACGCGAGACGTGGTCTGGCGTACATATAGCTAGTATAAACATAGATTCTTAAAAGGGTAATAGAAAACATATAGAGATCCCTGTTATTTAACGCAGTTTTCCATAAAAAATACAGAGCCGCTATTCATGACAAATCCTATCAGTTATTACACGAAGAATTAGCGTTAGTCTGTATTAAAGACAATTTGCTACCAACCTTCGTTCATTTACATTGTCATTAGATGCTTAAGCCTTCAAGGAAGTCCAGCTTACACACACAATGTGGTTACAGAGTAGGTCTTAAACTAGTCAGCCTTTTTGGAGTGTAACAATCACAGTGTAAAATTCTTATTTATTTCACATGTCATGGCTCTTTTGAAACAATTTTTAATCTTATTTTGAGGGATATACACAAGTAAAATAGGACATTTGGCATTTGGCATTTTTTTAAAATGGTACTTAACATGGTAAGCAGGTGGATCTGCGTTTCGGCTGATCTGCACAGTCAACTTTGGTGGCCTATTGCTCATCGTATGAAAGTCGTACAGTGTTGAGTGATGCCTCATTGCAATGGTTATATCCTCGTGATTGAATTTTGACATCGCATAATACTCTACGACATACCTAATTTGTATCCTACTTTTTGGACGAACCCCTATTTCTTTGTTACCCCCTTTCAGGCCCTTAGGAGTGGTTGCCAGGATTTGCAACAGGTGCTTTCTTGTCTAGGAGTGACCCCCAAGATGCCTTGAAACTTCTAGACCTCTAGCTCACCACCTTTCTCTTACACGGACGACAGGCAGACAGACGGCCACGAGAGCGGTTGAATAAGCCCGCTTTAATGCTTTTTAGCCCGCTCTTCTGTTCAGAAGCTATATAAGCGGGCTTATGCCATCGCCCCTGTGTTCGTCTGTCTGTCTGTCCGTTTCCCAAGAAGGACGTGAGCTAGAGGTCTGAAATTTTCAGGGTATTATTGTTGTCACTTCTGGACAACGAAACGGTTGGTGCAAATCCTGGCAACCACCCCTGAGTGGGCCTGAGGAGGTAACAAAGAAAAGGGGTTGGTCCCAGAGGTGGGAAAAAATATTTTTTTATTGTCTTCTGAGGAGTAACTTGTGAACGTAGAGCCCTTTTGAGCTTAAATTTCGTCCGTTTGCCTCTATCTCTCACCGTTTAGGCAAACACAACCCTGCCTATGTAAATCGATTTCTGTGGACACTCTGGCCATGAGCAACGTACCATGGCCACAACCCTGGCCATGTTAATCAATTTCTGTAGGCACTCTGACCATGAACACACACGTACCATGGCCACAATCCTGGCTTTGTAAATCAATCTCTGTGGGCACTCTGACCATGACCATGGTAAATCAATTCCATGGCCAGCTAGTAGCCAGCTGCTCCCATGGACACGTCCATTACAAATACAGTTGGCCATTGATTAGTTCTGTCATGGTCTTTGTGTCCATTGACAACAGTATCATATCCAAACGTGTGTTCATGGACGTTCTACATGACAATGGTAATAGTAACCATGGACTGGACACATTAATGGACTAAGTTGTGACCATGAAAGCCAATTCTCATGGTCATCCCTTGCCATGGAGCACATTAGCCATGGCCATGCAATCCATCCACCAACCATGAAAAACGTTCAGTATGTTCTTTGTTCATAGCATGGTAACAGTCTGACTAAACGATGAAATTACGTCCAAACGGCATGACGAAAGTCCAATTATTAGGTTTTTAACCGTTATTTGACGTTTTCACTATAGGTTGTCGAATAACGGTTAAAAACCTAAAAATTGGAGCTTCGGCATGCCGTTTGGACGTAATTTCATCGTTTAGTCAGACTGTTACCATGTATGAACATACTGAACGTTTTTCGAACAGAACACAATTTGATCGGAACAGGCGAACGCCCCCTCTTTACACCTCTCTCGGCCGGTCGCTAATCCCCTGGCGACCGGCCGCCGGAGGGCCCCGCCTCGCCCCTAGCCAGGAGCGGTGCCCGGTCCCTACCTGGGGTTTCTTGATTACGATCCGTCGCCGGGCCCAAAACGCGTAACGAAATCAAGAAATGACTGTAGATGTACGCCAGACCACGTCTCGCGTAACAGGCTTCGCGATATCTCACGAAACATTGTTGCGCTGCGACGCGCCTGGCATACAACTATCTAGGCCTGCGGCGCTGACACCCGAGTCGGGTGGCGCAAAAATGGATACAAAGATACGGGCCTCCGGCCCGTCAACTTCCCGTCTCTTCGACTAAGCATGCAGGGTTGTACATTTTTTCGCTCATTTTAGTCAAAAACTGCCTGTGGTGCCTCATTGGTTAAAGATAGAGCCAAACGGACGAAATTTTCACCCAACGGGCTCTACTTTGATGTGTTACCCCTTAGGGAAGTGCAAAAAGAAAATATGTTTTAAAAACATTATTTGTGGGACCTGTGGTTTTTGGTTTCTTTAAAAATCCAATTTTTGAGCTAGAATGCTCTTCTTCGAACTTGATCTGTCTTTTTATGATACAAAACGACCCCGAAAATCCCAGGTCGCTGGCTCAATTCGTTGTCGAGTTATCGTGACGACAGACAAACACAAAGACAGACGGACAGACAGACGCGAAACTTTTTGATCATCACTGGAGTAATAGGCTTCGCTAATCGCTCAGCCAAAAATTGCACCACAAGTTAATTCACTTTTAATTTTATAATTTATATAAGTTATAATCAATGATTTGCCTGTACCTAAGAAACAACAACAACAAAAAGTCAAACATATTAAAACACACTAACATAAAATACATTTAAGCAACACATTACTTTGACTCACCCGCACCCGCTTTTCCCTGAATAATAGTGTGTTTTGGTACATCACAACAATCCATACTTTTACCATTCTTAATGAAGAGAATCTGATTGTTGACTTGTTCAATAATTTTCTCTTGTTCAGCACTTAATTTGAACTGCTGCAAATCAAAAGGTTAAATAGTGGAAAGAATTCTTTTCATGTATTTTTCTTTTGGTTCTGAATAAAGTTTTCCAATAGGGTACCCCGCTCCGGGCGAGCGGCAGCTGAAGAAGGATGCAAGAAGCACAAAGGCAGGGAGTGGGGGAGCGCGTAGCGCGGAGTGGGAGAGCACGTAGCGGCGGCGCGGCGTGCCCCCACTCTTCACTTTTGTGATTCTTGCCGTCTTCTTCAGCCGCCGCGCGCCCGGAGCGGGGTACCCTATTC
>NW_026267249.1:550246-550878 GCF_000697945.3 Frankliniella occidentalis | reverse complement strand
CACGTAGCGGCGGCGCGGCGTGCCCCCACTCTTCACTTTTGTGATTCTTGCCGTCTTCTTCAGCCGCCGCGCGCCCGGAGCGGGGTACCCTATTCATTGACTGATGCAATTTCTTCATATTTTTGTTTACCAATGGACCAGGGGAAAAATGAGACAGAAAATGGAGCGGCGCTGTCTCATTTTTTGCCAAGGCAGGTCCCTATCTCAGTTGTTAAAGAAAAAAATGCGGAATATTATAGATTGAAAGTTTTGATTCACATTCCCTGGAGAGGTCAATTTTTGACTCTAACCCACCCCTTTAGCGGGAGTTAAACGAAAAGGTTTGAACTGATTGGCGGCCGCTTGTCTACGCAAGCAGCCGGTAGAGGTCGCGTTGAGCGCGCCACCAGAATACAAATTAGTATTCGCTAGAGTCAGTGTTTTGAAGGGTATCAATCGCAGAATAAAATTCTTATTTCTATTACATACCATAGCTCTTTGGGTAAAACTGTATCCTTTTATTTTGAGGGATATACAGGGGTAAAATAGGACATTTTGATTGGCTGAGCGATTAGCGAAGCCCATTACTCCACTGACCGGATAAGTTTGATTCTGTTTGTCTGTCTGTCTGTCTGTTTGTCTGTTTGTTTGTT
>NW_026267249.1:549411-549889 GCF_000697945.3 Frankliniella occidentalis | reverse complement strand
AACCGGTGCCAATCTTAATCTACATATGTCCCCTGCAATATGTATCGCGCCCAGCGAAATTGGTGTGTAACACCTAAAAACCTTCCCTTGTTAGCTTCCCATGTAAAGTCAATGGAACTGAGTGTATCTTTCTTGCCCACGCAAGTGTTACATTTTCCCCCGTGCACGTATGGTTGGTCGTACTGTCAGTAGAATTATAATTCAGAGATGTTGTATAGCTTTACGGAACCGCCGGAATCCCAGCTTTCCAACGAACTCGTACACTTAATCCTTACTCCTAAGAATACGGATGCAGTAATGAAAGTATAACACCCCCATAAGAAGGTTTAAGAGACCTTGTGTATAGGTGGTCGGACAGGCTTTTCATTAGGTATGTTTCGTGTCGAGAACAAGCGAAAAAACTTCCCAGAACCGGTTAATACTTGAAGTCGAATGTTAAAAGATGAGTTTTAAGCACCCAAACACTAAGAATGAGGTC
>NW_026267249.1:545213-549008 GCF_000697945.3 Frankliniella occidentalis | reverse complement strand
ATTAGTTCTAATGGCATGGTATTGAGTGAAGTTGGGTATCTGATAGTATTTTACTTGACCCTCACTATTCAGCCATGTTTCCGAGATAAAAAGCATATCCACATCCCCTATTTGCTCAATAATTGTTTGGATTTCTTCAAACTTGCTTATGGATACCATGCTTCTTGCATTCAGGTGGGCACACTTTAGGATATTTCCTTGACTAGATAATAGTTTATATTCTTCAATGTTATCACAGTATGTTGTTTTAGGAACTATATCACTTGCATGACTAGAATCTGTTGTATTGTCCATTTGAGACTAGAGATGATGCTCCGTTAGACTATGTGTCGAGGAGGACACTTAGGCTATATCAAGCTTCTCAATGAAGTCTTGGTATTCTTGTTCAGAGCTGATATAGGTTGGAGGGTCAGCTTTTTTTTCTTCACAAGTATCTTACAGTCTCTCACATAAGTGACTTCAATTTCCTCATTGTGTTTGAGATCCCTACATTTTTTTGCTGAGCTGTCCATTTCTGGAGTAAGATGATCATCCAGGTAGATTTTAGTTTGGGGTCCCGAGTAGCCAATATCACTAGTGAGAAGAGTCCTCTTTTTCATCTTCCCAAATGCTTGGTTAGCATTCACAAATTGTTCCTTCTTCCACCTGTTTACGAGTTTAACCACAATCCCTCTAGGTCTACCTGATATGTTTTTCCTCCCCAACCTGTGTGCAGCGTCGATTTCACATGCCAGTAGGTCAACCTGCAGCGCCTGAGCAATTGAAAATAGTCTTTGGAAAATGTCTTCATTATCTTCCTCAGGTACTCCGGTGATTATTAAGTTATTTCTTCTTTGATATTGTTGGATGTTATCTATTTCTTGGGTGGAATCAGTTGAGTTGGCGGCTGACATACCTTTAATTTTGGCGTTAATGTTGGATATTTCGGTTTTAGTATCTTCATATTTCTCAGAAAAGAAGTCATAACTTTCTTTTAGGTCTTTAATGTCCTTTGACATGTGCCCAATACTTTCATCTATCTTCCTTGAGAGTTTCCCCACGAGTTCTTGGAGGTTAGGAGGGGCCACACAGTCTTCACGTCTGCACTACCATTTCTGGGTATTGTCACTGCAGAATTTTTGATATATCGCATCACTTAGGCCCATACATTCCTTATGGAAGAAGCGACGACAGTCTCCTTCACAGTTTATAGACTTTTGTGTGTTTTTTAGTTGTTTACCACAAGGAGCGCAAACGTTCGCCATGTCACCGCCTTAGTTATTATATAGGGATGTTGTATAGCTTTACGGAACCGCCGAAATCCCAGGTTTCCAACGAACTCGTACACTTAATCTTTACTCCTAAGAATACGGATGCAGTAATGAAAGTATAACACCCCCATAAGAAAGTTTTAGAGCCCTTGTGTATAGGTGGTCGGGCAGGCTTTTCATTAGGTATGTTTCGTGACGAGAACAAGCGAAAAAACTTCCCAGAACCGGTTAATACTTGAAGTCGAATGTTAAAAGATGAGTTTTAAGCACCCAAACACTAAGAATGAGGTCATAAGTCATTCAAACCAATCAAGAGAAGCGAATGTATCATTCTTCCCCAATTTAGAGGTGTCTCATTTTTCCCCGACCTGACCCTACTCAAATATGCAAAGTGACTTATATGTCGGCCCGCAGGCCCGACCAAAGGCCCCTTCAAGCCAAGCTAGGCCCGCACTCTCCCGAATGGAGTTGCCTGCGGATCGAAGTGAAACTGGCAACTTCGTTTGGCGTAAGGGCTGGCCTAGCTTGTCTGAGTGGTACGTTTTATTAATATGTACGAATTTTAGAAGTGCACATGACGTATCAGACTTATCGTGACAATCCCATAGAGATAGTGGTCGTGTGCTTAAAACAAAACTGTTGGTAACAATCAACTACATACATGTGGCCGCCCTCTAGCGTGCACAAGGACAGTTGCCGGTTTCCGGAACAGTCTATACAACTCATTCTGCGTTGCCGAAATAAATATTTATTTTACTGCATTTCATTCTCTGTTACATTGCAAGCACGCTCTCGATTTTACTTGGATTTTCCCTATTTTTAACTCCCGTACGTAAATCTGCAATCTGCAAGAATACCCTAGTTTAGGTATAGTCGGAGACCGTAAGTTAATACATGTATTTGCATTACAGTGGACGGTAGGGTTCTCTGCCCCAATGATTAAGATACAGACTGTTTGTTAATTTTACATTATAAATGACAAAGAAAATACAACTTATAGGTGAGAGGGGAGTCGCGTTCACTAAGAAAGTCGTATTTCTTGGTTCAAGAGCGAAATTCTCGTAACTGTATGGAGAGTATTTTGGACTTGATTTAAGAGCAATTTTTTCTTGTACTGAGACAGAGGCGCTTGATTCGAATGACAAATAAACTTGGACACAAGTACAGTAGACGCATAATCCAACTACGAAATGCACTTGCGTCCCAGTTTATTTCGTACTGAATTTAAGCGTTTTTGTCTCCGTCGAAGAGGAATTGCACTCAAATCAAGTGCAAAATGCTCTACATTCAAGAAAATTTTGCTCTAGAACCAAGAATACGGCATTACATAGGTCGGCAACAGCCTAGAGAGAGGACGGGGCTGGGCTCGAGACCCCTGCCTCCTTCCACTGTTAACCCCCACCACCTAACCTGCAGATCCGCTGGTGACCGGTGTTTGAATTCAAGTTTAAAAAAATATTGAACGTAATTTGACAAAATTGTTCTCGTGAACTTCAGTAACTATGGATCTTTAAAATCTACCCCACAGCACTCTCGTACACAATTTTGCATGATAAATCACAAAAACAAAGTCACGAAATGGCCCGTTCGACGCGCAATATATTTGGGGGAATCTTATGTGCGAAAACAACAAAATGTTTTCGGATAAAGTCTGGAACAAGGTTGGTAGAGGAAACAGTGATTGAGCCTTTAAGCGCGCATGTGCATACACCTGCCTGCCAACGAGCTTCTGATCAAAATTCAAAATATTAGTTTCTTTTCGCTTTCCATCGTCTAACGTCGCTTCTCTCCGTCCTGCCGGTGCGGCTCAACATTCCCCCCTCCGCCCGGTCCAGAGACCTGCATCGGGTGGGTTGTCGGGTAAGATGGGCGCGTGAGCGCACCTCGTTGTCGGGCCGTGTCCGCTCGCTCGACAAGCCAGCGCGACCCGCTCGCCCGGCCGGTAACTTTTAGTCGGGTTGTCGAGCCGCCGATGAGTGAGAGGTGAGGACGGGAGTCGGGCGAGCTAACGGCCGGCAGCGGACTGTCAACCGAGCGGAGAGTATCGAAAAGCGCCGCGAGTGCCTGCGCGCCTCCCGCGGGGCTGGGGGATGATCCTTTAATGCGCCCAGCGCGTCGCTTTTCGACTCCTCCCATCGCAAGGTGGGGGGAGACAGTTGACACCGTGCGCCCTCCCTCCGTTCGCCTGCCGTGGCCCGACAACCCTAGTGGCCCTCCTGTGAGAGGTACGCAGAGCTGGCGGCTGGTGTTCCATGGTGCTGGAGACACCCTGTGCGAGACTAGGACTAGCAGAAAGCGCGCGCCAGCTCTGCACTTGGTAATCGTTGTTAGATTTTGGCTAAAAGCGGGCGAGGTATATAATTTATGAGCTCCTGCAAGTCTCACATTTAAAATGAGCCATGTCTCGCGGCGGTGCGAAGAGAATGAGGTATGTTACGAATAAGAAGAACAGGAGGAATCCCAGCCGACGTCTGCTCCCGGACCATAACAAAGCCATGACCAAGCGCACGGTTTCTCGCGTATCTTCGCTAATACTGAAAAGAAA
>NW_026267249.1:542987-545163 GCF_000697945.3 Frankliniella occidentalis | reverse complement strand
AAAGTCTGGAACAAGGTTGGTAGAGGAAACAGTGATTGAGCCTTTAAGCGCGCATGTGCATACACCTGCCTGCCAACGAGCTTCTGATCAAAATTTTCAAAATTCGCTAGGTGCAATGGCTACACTGTAAATCCGGGGTGTCCATAGCAGGTAGGCGACAAAGTCGCCTGACCCGCAAAATTAGGCGACTAATGTCGCCTATCTGCTGGACATCTTCTGTTCTTTCGGGCAATTGCATTGTATGAGTCCATAGGCATTCCACCAACTGTGTCCATGCAATTACCCGGAAGAACAGAAGATGTCCAGCAGATAGGCGACATAAGTCGCCTAGTTTGGCGGGTCAGGCGACTTTGACGCCTACCTGCTGGACACCCCGGATTTACAGTGTAGGTATGGGTTTGGCTATGCGGTAGATGGTGAGTGAAATTCTAAATTCTCACTGGTTTCAACAGTCCATGAATTTAGGGCACGATTGTCACAGTGATTGACCCCGTTGGCCAGTTAATGTCCGGGCTGATACAGTGATTGTCCCCTGCCATTTTTGTCGGTAAAAGAGGTAATGCAACGCAGATTTCTTTGGTTGTCACTTTGGGTGCCTATTCGGGTCACATAATATAGCTGCAGTCAAACATTTGCATTCTCTTCTGCCATGCGGTACAATGAACCTTCACTAACCTATCGGCAAAGAAGTTTCCGAACAAATGCGTCAGCATACGGCCTAAAAAAAACGATTCTAACCCTCTGCTCTCAGTCCGAGCGTTAAGAAACTCACCGTGCGTCACTGTTTGTGTAGTCCCAAGCGGCGCCGGCTGTAGCTCCCATCTCAGACAGACGGTCTGGGTGATGGTTGCGCGACTCTGTAGTGAAAAGAACGGCCTATAGATGGCACTATGCCCGGTTGACCTGCGACGTACCGTTTACCCGCCAGGGACGTTCAAGTTCACGGGGGACAATCATTGTACCCCGGACAATCACCGTATCCCGCCGTATCCTCTACCCTAGTCATATAATTTACTTCGAAAAGCTTCACATTAATTTACAAGCAAATCGTTTCTTTCAAATCACTCGCTGAATGCCAAGCAGCAACTTCGCTACGGCACGGCTCGGCCAGAGTTATTTGCAGTCAGAACTGTGAATAGCCAACAGCAGCGCAAAAGTATGGCCATACGTAAACCCGTCGTTCGAAACCTCTAAACGTCTAATAACAATGTTAGGGGAGCTGACGTGTGAAATGTAAGCGTTTGCAATAATCGTCTAAATAAAAACTACACCCCGCATCGATTTAGGATTACAGGTATAGTAAGGGCATAGATGGACGCTCATTTTGCCGTTGGCGCCAGTAGCCTGCGCACACTCTCCAGGAGCCTGCCAATCTTCGCCTTAAACTGGAACGACGCAGTCCCTCTCGGTGTGCACGATTGTAGTGCAACGGATGGGTCTGCCACGGTCAAAAAATTGCTAGCTATTCTTAACAGATGCCGCTAGTGGTTGACCTTGGGGTTTTGCGAATTACGAGATGGGACTACTTGAAAAAAAGCACAATGGACAAAACAAATTTTCCAATTTTTTCATATTTGAGCTAAATCATTTATTTCGAGTACTTCCATCACGAAAGTTGCAAAAACCCGAGGTCTTCCTCTTGCAGCGTCTTTTTATAATTAGGAGCAATGTTTTTGACCGTCGCAGACCAATCCGTTGCAGCCCAGTCGTGCACACCGAAAAGGACTGCATCGTCCAGTTGAAGGCGAATATGGGCATGTTCCTGAAGAGTGCGCGCACCGGCGCTGATGGCAAAATTAGCGGCTATCTATGGTCTTAATTCACCTTTAATCCTAAATTTATACGGCGTGTTGTTTTTATGTAGTGGCTATTTTCCCAAACCCTTCCATTCACAGCACAGGTCTTTCCTCATAAAGCTAAATGGAGTACGACTTCTGCTGGTTGAACGAATGAGGCCAATTGGATTTGACAATGGATTGCAAGAGTCGTGATCAACCAGACTTGAGCTAGGTGAGGTGACAGTCTCACTCTGCAACAAAAATTACTACACTTATGTAAAAGAAAATAATAAACCCTACACGAAACACTTTTCGACGGGCTAAAAAGAGCGTTTTGGCTGCCGTTGTGTGGTAGGCATGCCAGGATTACAAGCTGGCGTACTCTTCGGATATGTTTT
>NW_026267249.1:542388-542937 GCF_000697945.3 Frankliniella occidentalis | reverse complement strand
TAAAGCTGAGAACCTCAAGAATCTGGTTCACAAAAAATCGCGACGTTACGCGCCAGTGACCTGCGGCTTGTTATGGTCTAAAAACCGGTATTCCTTCTGTTCTTCTTATTCGTAAAATACCTCATTGTGAGAGAGATTAATATCTGGAAACTCGAGGTGGAGCGAGGGAGGTTATGGCCGCTCCTAGCCTAGCTCAGGGTGATTTTGGGGTATGGCCGCGCGCGTGGAACACCAACACCACAGCGCTGTGATTGACTGCCGCTCGACTGCTCTGCGTACCTCTCACAGGAGGGCCACTAGACAACCCGCCCGATGCAGGTGTCTGGCCCGGTCCCAGTTCGGTGCCTACGGTACGGTGCGGTCTGAGGGAGAACCATTCAGGTAATAGTCGGGCCGCCCGTCCAGTAATAGTTTGGTAATACGGGTAATAGTCAGGTAATAGACGTAATAGCACGGTAATAGAGGTAATAGACAGGTAATAGAGGTAATACAGACGTAATAGTTGGTAATAGTTGCCTATGAAGGGGGCTTTTACCCCCCAAAATGCAT
>NW_026267249.1:540156-541722 GCF_000697945.3 Frankliniella occidentalis | reverse complement strand
AAGGTACACACTTTGGACCACTTCAAAGTTAAGTTCATTTCATTCCAATATTGTTAATGTGTTGAACCATCCCTTCTGATGAGAAATATACCCTCAGGTTTCATCCCTACACCTACAGTGGCGCAGAAACTATTTTATTGACAAATGTACCAAAATGCTTTTAGGGAGATAAAAGCTCCCTATAAAGGTAATGTAAACAGAAAGGTGTAAAAGTGTGTTTTTATTGTTGTTCACGACGTCTCTGAGACATTGTGTACCTCCGATTTTGGCGATACTTCGAGTTTTCTAGAAGTCGCTCGGATAGTCGATGGGAGAGAGGCTGGGAAGTACGACGCTCCAGCCGTTCGACGTCATTATTGGCAGTCTTTGGCGCTGAAGTTGGTCCTACGATAATCTAGAGCAAAAATCCGACGGTGAAGGCAATGTTCTTGTAATAGTCGTGTAATAGACGCGTAATGGTGACGTAATAGAAGTAATAGAGTTGTAATAGAGGAAGTAGAGAGGTAATGGACGTAATAGAGAGGTAATACATAGGTAATAGAGGTAATAGGGAGTAGACGGGCCACGATTTTGGAGAGTGGATAACCCCTCGGTGCGGTCCCGGTCCGAGTCCAGTGGGACCGGACCCGCACCGCAAACGTCCGGTCCCAATGTGCGGGTCAAAAGTGGGACCGCATTACAGTTGGGTGTCGTCCCCCTTTTTAAAAAAAGCTCGAATGTTTTTCCGCGCCCAAGCTTTTTGGATTCTTAATCGAATATAAAGATTTACGTGTCTCGGCGATTTCCCGATTTCTCAAAATTGATGGATGCGCAACGGCCTTGTGACGGGTTTGGTCAGATACTGTAACTTTATTAAAAATCGGGCAATTTTCGTCGTTTAAAGCTCTATTTGCTTCTTTTGATGAGTATTTTTCAGAATGCAACAGGGGCAACTGCCTCGCCTCGGGGTGGCAGAACAGGCGACAAAAGGGCTGGAACGGTCCAAACACGCCCCCAAACCCGTTTTCACCCTCATTTCCATGCAATACGTGCCCCCGGCATAGCAAACAAAAAGTCTCTTGCGCTAATATTTCTTAAAACATGCCCACTGAGTACGCCAGCGTGTAATGCCGGCATGCCTAACACACAGGGGCAGCCGAAATACTCTCCACTACGCTCCGCCGGCAACCGTTCGGCAGGGGCCGGGCCTGCTTGGCCTGCCGGCGGCGATGGTCGGGTCTGCGGCCTGACCATTTTCGTCACGCGATTTGCTAAAGATGAACAGTATCAAATGATGTAACGAGCCTTCAGCCCTCTAAAACCCGTCGTCTTTAAAATTTGCCTCGTAGACACGAGAAAGGGATGTAACGGTTGAAGCAACGCGACCACCCTTCTGCTTAGAAAACGCTTTTTTGGAGGGGGGGAGGAGTTTCTTTTTTTTGCGGTTTTTAGGCCCTTTTCTACATCTTATTGTTCACTACACGAATTCTTAGCTTATTTTCGTCTAAAAAGACCCTCCAGCGCCTAAACGGTTAAAGATAGAGCCAAACGGACAAAATTTTCTGCCCAAGGGCTCTTCTCCAACGC
>NW_026267249.1:536724-538157 GCF_000697945.3 Frankliniella occidentalis | reverse complement strand
ACCGGGACCGGGGGCACGTAAAGCACGAGAATGATTCAGAAAACGCATTTTGGGCGTGTTTTCTACGCGTGAGCCCCTTTGACGCCTAGGCTATTCTGTCCACCTTTCGTAGCTAACTCTGTTGCGTTTTTATCAGTGGACAAAAATAAAAATCGTCCATGCCCAGGTAGAACACGTTTGTCAAATTGATGTCACAATGACCTCACTTTCACGTTCATCGTCAAAATTCACTGCGGCTATATAGCCAGAATGAGCTCATTTTGCCGTAAAATGAGGGTCATTGACGAGTTTTTGACGATTGTGTTCTACCTGGGTGAATATGATGCAAATTTGTCACTTGCAAGGTGTAAAAAATGCATCCTGCCAAGATGTGCTGAAAAGCGCATCTTGCTGTGGACAAAAAAAGTCCATTGGAATTTAATGACAGTGAACTGTTCTAAACTTTTGTTCAAAGTGCATTGTAATTTTACTCAATGCCGACTGGTAAAGTGCGAACTGTTTTCAGACCACGAAAGACTGCCTACGTCAAGATGTAAACCGATATCTGAAAGCAAATGGTTTACTACATTGTGAACGAACACCAGAGCATACTGTAATGGGCACTTTCGTCGCAATTTTGTTGCTATGCTTGTTTTGTGGAGCCCCTGGCAAATCCATCAACTCCGTCATGGTAAGGCACGAAAAAAAACCCAAACTGCTCACCAACATTTTCAGAAAATTGAATGCAGTGGTGTCAGTGGTAAGTTGAAATCAGGGTTTTCTTCCGCCCTGATTTGGCGGGCAGCATAAAATATGACATTAAGATCCGCGGGTCTTCAACTCGCATGATCAAAATTCGCAGAGTCGAAGTATCATCCACATCCAGTAAATCGACACCTACGCACAAGCAGCTATATTCTTCAGCTGAGCAGCTATCTGCTTGAGGGTGGCGGACAAACAGCTATCTTTTTTTTTCTTTTTTTTTAGGAGGTTAGGGTTGACCTGTTCTCCGTCCAATAACTTTTGTCAGTGACAAGTTAGGAACTTCGGGAGTGGTATTCTATGTTTAGACGAACTAAAGGAAAGAATTGACGCAGCAGTGTAGTGGCTACGTCATTTGAGGACAGAAATATGAATACCCCAAGTCGCGAGGTGGAAAAAAACAGGTGCTTGTCTGCACTGCTCAAGAAGTTAGCTGCTTGTACGTAGGAGGTGTCGAAACATGAGAGAAGGGCGCCCTAGCCCTAGAGTCCCTTCTCTCATGGTCGAAATGAAAAAAGTTCCGTCCAGGAATGGAAAGCAGATGCAGCTGATACAAATTTGTATTCCTGTCCTGTATGATATTTAGTTAGGTTTTTGGGTCGTTCACGGAACGAATTACATCGACAATTTTTTGCAGTAATTCATAAATCCCTAGTTATATTTAACTAGGTGGATGTACGCAAGACCACGTC
>NW_026267249.1:534573-536674 GCF_000697945.3 Frankliniella occidentalis | reverse complement strand
GAGTGGTATTCTATGTTTAGACGAACTAAAGGAAAGAATTGACGCAGCAGTGTAGTGGCTACGTCATTTGAGGACAGAAATATGAATACCCCAAGCCGCGAGGTGGTAAAAACAGGTGTTTGTCTGCACAGCTCAAGAAGATAGGTGTTTGTCTGTGCGGCCCAAGAAGATAGCTGCTTGTTTGCACTGCTCAAGAAGTTAGCTGCTTGTACGTAGGAGATGTCGAAACATGGAAGAAGGGCGCCCTAGCCCTAGAGTCCCTTCTCTCATGGTCGAAATGAAAAAAGTTCCGCCCAGGAATGGATCGTGAAAGCATATGCAGCTGATACAAATTTGTATTCCTGTCCTGTATGATATTTAGTTAGGTTTTTGGGTAGTTCACGGAACGAATTAAATCGACAATTTTTTGCACCAATTCATAAATCCCTAGTTATATTTAACTAGGTGGATGTACGCAAGACCACGTCTCGCGTGACAGGCTTCGCGATATCTCACGACACACTGTTTACGCTGCGACGCGCCTGGCATACATCTACCTAGGCCTGCGCTGACACCAGAGTCGGGCAAAAGGATGGGTCGTAATTAGGCCTTTGACCTCGAAAGTCACAAATTTTGCTCCTCAGGGTTTTATTCTGACGTTACCCGACGGTACACCATCAAAGCTCTGAAAAAAAAAAAATGTTTTGTGGTCATTTTCGTGTGGAAACCGCCCTCTGGCGCCTAAACGGTTAGGGATAGAGCCAAACACACAAAATTTTGTTTCAGACATTGACGTATCGACCCGTAGCGCTTGCGATCTGTAGCGCTAGCGAGCGACTATGAGCCGCAGGTCACTCTAGCGCTAACAAGCCACTCCGAACTGTCGAAAAATTGTCATATCCCGCGGACAATTGTGGCGGTCAGCCAATGAGTGCGCAGAGGGAAACAGATCAAGCAGTCGTCCTTTTATCTGTAGGTTCCGGTTGTCTTGCAGCGGAGTACCATGTATTGATCGTATTGTAGTGTAATGGCCAATTATAAATATTGAGAACTGTAAATTCGTCTGAGTCCTGTCCATGGTCCAGTCAAGAGTCAGTCACACACTATTATCACTCGCCATCTATCGGCAGACCCCCCAACTACGTCGCCACCCAATACGTTCTTCTTTAAGTTCTTCTTGAACCTTTACGTTCTTCTTTAAGTTCTGCCTTCCATTGCCCTATAAAAGCAGGCGCCAGCTTTGACTCGGCGCCACACTGTGACCAGCGCTTGATGTGAATACATCGCTCTTAAAAGACTCTGGACTTTCATTCCAAACACCCCTCTACCCGTTACAGTATGATCGTTAATCCATGGGGATCAAAAAATTTTACCTTTGGGGCCGAAGGCCTATTTACGACCTTTGCTTGTGCCCGACACAAGTGTCAGTGCCGCAGGCCTATGCAGATGAATGCCAGGCGCGTCGCAGCGTAACACTTTTTCGTGTGACATTGCGAAGCCTGTTACGGGAAACGTGGTCTGGCGTACATTTACTGATTTTAAAGTAGCACCCCTTGGGACGTATCTTATTTGGAGCTAAATCAAACCATTGCGTTCAAAATTTTAACAAATTTGAGAAATACAAATCTTAAGAAACTTTCAAACGGCCCGTTTGCTGATAATGACCCAAATGCTTGTTTGAAAATGAGTACACGACAGATGCAGTGCGGATGCTTCCAGGGACCTTTCCGCATCATTCCTGGGCTTATCGAGCGCTGCCCTCCTGAGCTAGAAGCAAAGCACCCTGTCGACTTCCACTATGGACGTGTCCGAAGCCGCATTAAACAAGACGTATGGTTTTACTCTGGCAACGTGACGTGGCCCTTTCACTTCGACGACACCTTATCGGTACGTTTTAAGTTGGAGTGTTTCGATGGGACCGTTACCTTGCCTGGGACGCAGGGATTTTGCTGATTCCAACCGGAGCCGGACGGTGGCCCCGCTAGGGGGGGTCAAGTGCCTGAAATTCAGCGTGGGGGCCCCAGTGCCATGCGGGTTTCCTACCCTACCTCGTAGTGGCAACAGCAACAGTCAGCTAAATGGCATTTAGACACTGTGCCTTTGGTTGAAGTGGTTGCAACGC
>NW_026267249.1:533668-534523 GCF_000697945.3 Frankliniella occidentalis | reverse complement strand
ACCGTGTCGCACGGGAAAAACGAAGTCATTCTCGGAACCTACATCAAAAAAGGACAAAATTTGGAGGGGTAACTTTTTTAAAATCGAAAAACGTGTCCAGACGACAGACACTAATTCACAGCCTTAGGGTTGGTTGCCAGGATTTGCCGTAGGCATTTCGTCCTGTAGGAGTGAACATTAAGATATCCTGAAAATTTCAAGTCTCTACCACATCTCCCTCTAGTGGAACAGACAGACAGACACTCACACACACAGAGACACGAGGTCGTTAGCATAAGCCCGCTGGAGCTTTTTCGGGCAGAAGACGGGCTATAGCTTTTTATAAAAAGGCCGTTTTGGCTGCCGTTGTGTGGTAGGCATGCCAGGATTACAAGCTGGCGTACTCTTCGGATATGTTTTTATAAATAAAAGTGCTGGAAACGTTTCGGTCGATAAACCGGGACCGGGGGCACGTAAAGCACGAGAATGATCGAGAAAACGCATATTTTGGGCGTGTTTTGTACGCGTGAGCCCCTTTGACGCCTAGGCTATTCTGTCCACCTTTGGTAGCTAACTCTGTTGCGTTCTTATCAGTGGACAAAAATAAAAATCGTCCATTCCATGGTAGAACACGTTTGTCAAATTGATGGCCCAATGACCTCACTTTGACGCTCATCGTCAAAATTTACTGCGGCTAGATACTCAGAATGAGCTCATTTTGCCGTCAAATGAGGGTCATTGACGAGTTTTTGACGATTGTGTTCTACCTGGGTGAATATGATGCAAATTTGTCATTTGCAAGGTGTAAAAACTGAATCCTGCCAAGATGTGCTTAAAAGCGCATCTTGCTGTGGACAAAAAAAGTCCATTGGAATT
>NW_026267249.1:530828-533618 GCF_000697945.3 Frankliniella occidentalis | reverse complement strand
AGGTGTTGCACGTTCGTGAGGGTCGTTTGGCCGGGGTTCTCCGATTCGGACAGGCCTGTGTGCCGAGGGCTACTTTCGGACAGTCCGGGATCGGATTAGGATTGCTGACGGACTGTCCTGGAACATATTTGGAAGTGTCTGAGACGTTCGGACAGCTTTTGGAACAGACCAAGGCGAGTTTTGGCGTCAAACTACACCATCCTTTGGGGTCTAGGTGCCCTAGATTATCCACTATAGGGTATTGGTCTAGAGCGCTGAGCGGAAGTAGAAGAACAAAAACGGAAGACGGAAAGGCGCCTGGGCCGTCCCCCTCTCCTCCACTGGGCGGAGTGGGGGAGCGCCCGGGGAGAAGTGGAGGCGGCAGGCGGGGAGTAGTGCGGGCGCCCTTCCATCTTCCGTTTTTGTTCTTCTACTTCCGCTCAGCGCTCTAGACCCATACCCTATTACGAAAAAGTTGATTTTGACAAAACAATCTCCCAAAATCTAAACTCTCAATGAATATCTTCATCGAATGTTGGAAGTTTCAAATCCATTATTATAGATTTAGAAGTTTCTGACAAATGCTGTTGGCATGGCAGAGGGCCCGAAAAGCTCCTGTTACCGTATATTCTCGTTAACTTCGTTAACTGGTCTCGGGTGTCAGCGGCGCAGGTCTAGGCATATGTAGGTGCGTCGCAGCGAAGCAGTGATTTGTGAGATATCGCGAAGCCTGTTACGCGAGACGTGGTCTAGCGTACATACATTAATAGTGATCTAAGAAACTTTTATCACCGCGTGGTGCTAAATCAACGCTTCATGTTCTTGTTATCTAAGAGCATGCTCACCTCTGATTGACGTTTTGTTTTGTTTTCCAGATAAAAGCGACCATAGCATCGTGGGGCTCTGGTGGAGGTTGGAAGGACAACGCATACGTCGTAAAAATGGACAAAGTTTGTTCAAATTTTAGAACTCACATTCCGAATTTGTGGCATCAACTGGGCAGAGATGCATATAACGACCCAAATGTGAAATGTCCTTTACCGTTGGTATTGGCATAAATGTTATTTGCCCCAATTTATGTTAAGACTTTATTACAGCCATATTCATTAAGAAGGGTGTTTTTCATCCGCAGGGTCCAGCAGTGTTTAAAAACATCACGGCTGATTTTGGCTTTACCCCAATTCCTTCGTTTTATTACGGAAAATACCGCATCACACTTCTTGTTGCAAAAACAATCAATAGCGAAACTGTGGCCTGTCTGCGAGTCTTCGGTGAAACAGTACCCAAGGTATAGGCACAAGATAAACCAGTCAGTGGTCAAAAAATTGTTCCGTCTCTTCCATGTACGCTTTGGCGTTTTGGCGTTTGTTTTGTGTTAGATATTTTTTAATTTATTTACCTACATTCTAAACAAAGCACTGAAATATCTATGATATCTTGAGCTGCTTGGAAATACAGTGAAGAGGTTGCAAGGTAATCCTGTTATAAAACAAGGATGTGGCATATCACGAAGGATGAGGAATTACTAGCTGCCGCTATGAAAGAACCTGAAAGTAATAATTAAAGCTTTATTTGCTTGTATGTCCGTATGTATGTTGGACAATACCCCATTTTTTGGAACGAGGTGAAAGTTTCTGCAGTATACTTGGAGCGCTTTAAAAATTGCCCGTATAAGGCCAATTTTTAGAGGGTCGTTTGCAGGCAGGTGAGGGCCAAGAGTATTGTTTTACTTCACGATCTGAATCGAGTTGACGTTTGAAATCACATTCCTACATTATTAGTAAGGGTACCTCTGGGTTGCGGGGCGGGTCTCTGGCACCTTTAAGTTGCGGGCATGGGTGAGGGGTCCCCCTCGAGGCGGGGGGATGGGTGGAGTGAGGGGGGGGGGGTTATTCGCTATTCCGTTCAGGGATATTGGATGCGCCCGTGCGAGAGCCTGACACATCCTCCGAGCGGCGCAACCTCGGAGCGGCGTAAGTGCAGCTCGCTGCTCCTTAATCCTCTGGTGCCTTGAAGTTTCGAGCAGGGGGTGGGGGGTCCTCCGAGGCCGCGTCAAAATTCAAATGTGCGCCTGGCTCTGGTGGCGGGTTGTCGAACTACAAAAGGGAATGCCGAAGTGTTTTGCGCATACTCGGGTCTGCCGCTGGACCACCAGCCGGGTTCTCGCCAAAGCCTCCAACCCACAGTGCCATTCATTGAAAATACAATTTATACAGAGGTTGGAAGTCACAGACAGGTTTGAACATGCATGTGTAACATTCATGGCCAACTCTAATTTCTCTTCAACTCGTCACAAACCTCGCAAAACCATTCAGACGTCGCCGAGCCGCTCAGCCAATGAGCCTGCAGTTTGAATGGAGTCACCGACCCCGGGTCTCGTTAAAGGTGAGCACACGTGTTTAAATGCACCAACAGCAGTGCAAGTTGAAACAAGGAAGAACAAAGATGGACACGCCTTTCGCCAAGTCGCGCGACCCCACTATGGATGGAGGGTTAAATCCGAGGGGTCTACAGCTCGTATGGGCAATTCTAGAAAAATGCGGAAGTGAGGGTCAACTTTCACATTTGATCGTAGCGACCAGCTTGGGACGGTTTCGGGTAGCCAAAAGCCTGAATTTTTATGTTCTGCAAAGAAATCGGCTAATTTTTGATGCCTTTGGTCTATTTTCGGACCTTCAAACAGAGCGTTCGTATCACGTAACAGTTAAGCTTTCTTAGAGATGTCTGAAACGGGCATAGAAATGGGCTTTCCTGATGGAATTTTTTTGGTGTTGTTTTTGAATATTGTTCGGTAGACATTCTTGAACAAAT
>NW_026267249.1:526197-530778 GCF_000697945.3 Frankliniella occidentalis | reverse complement strand
CATGCGGGTTTCCTACCCTACCTCGTAGTGGCAACAGCAACAGTCAGCTAAATGGCATTTAGACACTGTGCCTTTGGTTGAAGTGGTTGCAACGCAAACCGTTTATAAGCTATTAAATAAGTGCGACTCTGGTTAATGTTAAATGGCGCGCTGGACCTCAATAGTGGATGCAGTAAATGAAATAATTCGCGAGCGAAGCGAGCGAGATTTTTTTAGTCATACAGCCTGAATTTTTGTCCATTTAATGCGAGAAACACAATAAGGGATAGGTAACTTTCCCCATTCCTAGAATACTACTTGTAAGTCCGCCTAAGCCCAAAGGAAACTTGCACTTCTGAGCGAAGTGAGGTGGAAGCAAAACCCGTGCATTTTATACCATTTTCTTCTAATTTTACAAGGTAAATAGGAAGTATTATTGTTCTTAGACCGCAGATAATATTGAGAATAGACATACTCGCGGTTAGGAGGGAGCAAAGTCGCTTTGTTTTGAGTGAGTTTGGTATGAAAGTGACCTGCAGCCCTGTTGGACAAGTACATGTTTAAATGCGAAGTAAGTGTGTGGCCATTCGGGCCCCGGGGGGCCCCAAGGGGCCCCCGAGGGCCAGGGGCCGCAACCGTAATTCTCGGTCTCACGGGCGGGCCAGTCCGCCCCTGGCCCCTCGTACGCCATAGAGGCGAAAGAGGAGTCAGACTCCAGCAACACCACCTCATTTCTCATCCGAGACAATTATTAATACTAGCCAACAGGGTTGATAAGAGATTTTGTTTATTTTGTATTTTTTAGCCCGCTGCTTTGAAAAAGCTATCAATAGGGCTTATGCAAACGACCTCGTGTGTGTCTGTCTGGCTGTCTGTCTGTCTGTTCCACTAGAGGGAGATGTGCAAGAGACTTGAAATTTTCAGGGTATCTTAAGGTCCACTCCTAGCGAACGAAACGCCTACGGCAAATCCTGGCAACCACCCCTAAGGTTGTGAATGGGGGTATCCAAGGCTCAAAATTCTCCGTTTTGATCTATCTCTAACCGTTTGAGCGCTAGAGGGTCTTTTTTGACGAAAATAAGCTAAAAATTGCCATAGTTAACAATAAGTTGTAGAAAAAGGCCTAAAAACCGCAAAATAGAAAGGAAACCCTAGACCCCCCACCCCCAAAAACGTTTTCTTAGCAGAAGGGTGGGTTCTAGTCGCGGTGCTGCACCGTTACATCCCTTTCTCGAGTCTTTGGGGCAAACTCAAAGATGACGGGTTTAAGCGGGCCGAACGCCCGCTACATCAGTCGATCATGTTCTTCAGCAAATCGCGTGACAGAAATGGTCGCGCCACAGGCCCGACCATCGCCGCCGGCGGGGCCAAGCAGGCCCGGCCCCTGCCGAACGGAGTTGCCAGCGGAGCGAAGCAAGCGGAGCTGGCAACTTCGTTTGGCGGAAGGGCGGGCCTGCTTGTTTAATTAAATGTCAATTTTTTTGTTTATAGGAAAATAATTAATTTTCATGTAAAAATCCTGTTTGATTTCGTTTTTTATGTTCGTGCGTCCCGTAGCAAAATAATTTCCCGCAGGCAAACTGTACTGTTAATAAATGAAAGTCCATCGGGATAGTGAGGCAACAAGCTTTAGGTACCATGTAGTATTTTTGTAGAATTTGTACATCGTTCCATTTTGCCGACTTTTGTTACGTTGCGTCTTACGTTACGTCTTACGGTATTTTGTAGAATTTGTACAACGTTCCAATTTGCCGACTTTTTATGACTTACAAGCCATTGTGGAAACCCGCGTCAGCAAAATGTCCGAGCGTCACGCAAATACGCTGGCCTATTAATTTCGAACGAGGCCTCCTACAGCAATGGCAGGAATATCAAAAAATCGTCCACTAAATTCTGCGAAGAATTGCATTTTTGTCAGAATTTTAGGTCCTGTTAAAGTGGTTCAAATACGCCAATAACTCGAGTGTCCGTTTGTCAAGCGTGGTTTTGCCCTTACCTTAGGTTACGTTAGGTAAATGTTACGGAATCAGAGTTCTGTCCCAGACGGAATCTGAGTACCGTCCCGAACAGAATCTGAATTCTATCCCGGACGGAATCTTAATTCTGTCCCTGACAGAATTGGAATTCCGTCCCGGACGGGATCTGAATTTTGTCCCTGACGAAAATAGATTTTCGATAGGATAAATTAGGTTACATAAAGATAGTAGATATTAATGTTTAAAGTTTGCCTTCCAAAGTCTTTCAAAACTTACTTTCCTTGTTACGTTAGTCAAGGATACTGAATCTGAATGCCGTTGAGGACGGAATCTAAATTCTATCCCGGACGGAATCTGAATTCCGTCCCTTACAGAATCTGAATTCCTGTCCGGCCGGAATCTGTATTCTAACCCGGCTGGAATCTGAATTCCGTCCCAAAAGACATCAGAAGAGGACTTGCTCCGTTTTTACTCCGACTAATGTGTTTCGGACAGTTTCGGATGGCTACATTTTGTAATGTATTGACACAACAAGATATTCTGTGTATAGCTAACCTGTCAATAGTCTCTTGTGAACCCTTTACAACCCTGTCGGGTTGACCAATAAACCAGATCGAAACGAGACGTTCATAGGTCAGGACTCCTGTTGTCCCTCTCTCTCCGACCATCTCCGATACGAGAGTGTTCCTAGTAACCCGGACATTACAGTGGCGACGAGGATGAGATTTTTAAAACATTATTTGCACAGGTCAAAAAAATTGTTTTAACTTTTACAGTCTACAGCTAGAGCTACAGCTTGATAAACAAATCGCTACTAAATAACAAGGCAAACACTTTGAGGAATTAAAGTACACCTGTGACTATATGCTATATTGCACGATAAGTGGTAGCGTTGGTCCAGGGGGACGAACGATTGTTTATCGGAACATTAAGTTTGACTACTCAGGCAATTTTAACCAAGCAAGCACGTGTAGGCTATGCCAGACACCAACAATGCGCAAATACAAGGAACAGAGTTTCGTCACGGTGACGTCAAAATGATGTCGAAATTACATCAAAAGGTCCTACGTCATTGTGACGTCACAAGAATTGGAAAAATGACGTCATAATGTCGTCACGTGACGCCGATATGATGTTTGCACAAAATTTGCACCCGCACGTCCAAATGACGTCAAAATAACTATAAATGTACAATATGTCCATATTTTAGTAAAATAGACGGTGCCTACCGAGGTCAAGGTAAAAAGTTAAAATAAAAAAGGTTGTTTGAAGAAAACTTCTCGATTTTTTTTTATTTTTGACAGCACACTCAACATTGCAACATTGCAAAACAACAACAAAACTAACATTTGCGCACTAATGTGACCGTCCTTGACAAACACATAGTCTTTCAAATAATAACTTAAATGCACTTTGGCCAAATTATTTGGACACGTAAACCAACAACGGCAACAGCTTTAAAGTTGGCGACAAAACATAGCAAAAAACAAATACAAAACAATTACTGTATCATTATTCAGTGAATCAAACGGCACTATCAGCTTATAGTAAGGTTTTCGGACGTTCTTTTCCTGATCAAAATTGCGCTGGCCACTGATGCACAGCCACCTCTTCAAGGTGATTTCAAATTCTAACAAATTTGTGTCTCTGTCAATCAGTTGACAGACAACGCCTGAAACAAAGGTTAAATAAGAGGATTTGGAAGTAGATAACATTACAAGTACACAAACTGCAGGAATTTGCTTGAACTTACATTGCAAGAATTCTAGAATATAGTGGCATCCAGGGCTTGCTTTGTCTCCTTGGTTCCTTTCCACGACACAATTTTGGAAATATCTTTTGAGAAGACTTTGTTCATTAAGAGGATTCCACACTCTCTCTCATTTGTTGCAGTTTTAACCTTCATGTACAAGTGGTGTTGCTGGAACGAAAGAGTATAAAGCTATTCTAACTTACTGGAACTGTGAAGGACAGGTATTTAACCCGCCTAATTCTGGCCAAAAAACTCTCTGGCCAGAAAAAAAACCTAAGCTTGCGCTAACGTGGGAGCAGATGATATAGCTTTAATTTTCAGTTAGTGTGCTTTAAAGTAGTTTACAATGCCTTACGTAGGCCTTGCCCAGAGTGGCAGAGCTTAGCAAAACATAGTGGTCAGGGGGACCATAACAAGGCAAAAAGCGGTTCGCTAAAAGGGGACAAAACTAGATTCAATACACGGAAAATAATAATTTTGTTGTTGCAGCGAAATATTAGCTATGGCAACGATTATTTCCCTGGCAGTGGCTTAGCGAACATTATTGCATGGGCTAGCTAACTCAATAGTTTTGTTAGCTAAACTTCATAGTTTTGGGAACTAACAGTCAGCTAACAGCACGCTTTACTACTATCCCGAATCCGAAAACGTCTGGTGCAGCTGATGATATTTCGTACCACAGGCAATAAGTCAGAAAATAATGTACACTCTAAATGCAAAAATTTTGTCCGTAGAAATTTCTACGTAAAGTCTACGTACGTCTTACGTGACGTCTTACGTGACGTCTTACGTTACGTCTTACGTTGCGTCTTACGTTGCGTCTTACGTTGCGTCTTACGTTGCGTCTTACGTTGCGTCTTACGTTACGTCTTA
>NW_026267249.1:517540-519372 GCF_000697945.3 Frankliniella occidentalis | reverse complement strand
CACTTTCCTTCTACCACTCCGGCGAGTGTTTTCAAAAATGATCAAACTTTTAACTATCGTGGAAAAACCACTGCTGACCGATTTCTGCACCCCAAGTAGTACCATCCTAAAACTATTTACACCCTAAAAGATTAAATTTAGGGATCGAAGACTGGAAATGCAGGGCGGTCCCTCCCTTTATTTTGCTTATATTGTACCGGATGCAGGCGTGCGGCCGGGTTGCATACTCGGACGGGGCCATAAGGCGCCGCGGTGAGCGACGGTAGGCAAGCCCGCTTGAATGCGGTACAGTATAAGCAAATGAAGGAAAGGGTCTGTGGACCAACCTGTATGCATTTTACTATAAATGGCGAGAGGTCAACTTTGCACCTCGATTGCAGGGGATGGGTATGAGGTGGCGTCATTATTTCTTTTGGAAAATTACAACAGTGGCTGTGACTATGACCTGTCCAAAGGGCAGACGCCCATCTCGCTTCCGATGCTGAGATATGAGTGTCCAAAGTGTGCTAAAACCATTACCGTACGTGTCCGTGCGTAACCTTCAGAGCAGTACTAATGGAGAGGGTGCTGTGCCGCCCGGGACCCCCGCCCCGCCGCACTGTCCACGGTTCTGTGGCGGGCCTATGGGCGCGATCGCCTCAAATTTGGTACCGACGGACTCGGCAAGGTGCAGGCCAACTGACTCACTTGTTCACATTGAACACAACTTACTTGGGGGCCGCCAGGGGCGTCGAACGTGACGCCGACAGAGTCGGCAGCAGGTGCCTCCGGACCTCGCTACCTGCGCCAGCGCCGCCAGCCCGGCCCTTTCCCGGAATTAGCCGCAGCGAGTCGAGCCGAGTAAGCGGACCCCGCCCGCGCGGGCCGCCGATCCCGGGAAAGGGCCGGGCTGAAGGCGCTGGCGCAGGTAGCGAGGTCCGGAGGCACCTGCTGCCGACTCTGTCGCCGTCACGTTCGACGCCCCTGGCGGCCCCCAAGTAAGTTGTGTTCAATTTGAACAAGTGAGTCAGTTGGCCTGCACCTTGCCGAGTCCGTCGGTACCAAATTTGTGGCGATCGCGCCCATAGGCCCGCCACAGAACCGTGGACAGTGCGGCGGGGCGGGGGTCCCGGGCGGCACAGCACCCTCTCCATTAGTACTGCTCTGAAGGCGTAACGCTCCTCGCGTCCGTGCATAACGCTGGTTTTTCCCTTGTAGAGCGCGAACGGGTTAGAATATGGCAACCGTGCAAATGCTGCCTTGTAGAGACATCTCTACGCTACCCGCCCCTGCTCTGTCTAAATTTTTAAGGCCTCTCAATTCGCAGAGTTTGGGGCAGAACTAGGGCCATGTGCAAAACGACTTCCGTTTTTTGTCCGTGCGTAACGACCTCTTCACTTATTTACCTAGGTAGATGTACGCCAGACCACGTCTCGCGTAACAGGCTTCGCGATGTCTCACGAAACACTGTTGCGCTGCGACGCGCCTGGCATACATCTACCTAGGCCTGCGGCGCTGACACCCGAGTCGGGTAGTGGGAAAATGTACTAAACAAAGATACGGGCCTCCGGCCCGTCAACTACCCGTCACTGCGACTGAGCATGCAGGGTTGTACATATTTATTGTCGTCAAAAACTCCCTTTGGCGCCTAAACGGTTAAAGATAGAGCCAAACGGACGAAATTTTCGCCCAAAGGGCTCTACTTTGATGAGTTACCCCTTAGGACAAGTTAAAGAAATATTTTTAAAAATCGTCATTTTGGGGATTTGTGGTTTTTGATTTTTTTTAAATCCAATTTTTGAGCTTGAATGCTCTTCTTCGAACTTGATCTGTCTTTTTATGACACAAAACGA
>NW_026267249.1:516733-517490 GCF_000697945.3 Frankliniella occidentalis | reverse complement strand
AACGTCTTACGTTACGTCTTACGTTACGTCTAACGTTACGTCTTACGTAACGTCTTACGTAACGTCTCACGTAACGTCTTACGTTACGTCTTACGTGACGTCTTACGTTACGTCTTACTATATAATTTTGCTGACACAACAAATAATTTTGCTGACACAGCAAATAATTTTACTGACACAGCAAATAAATTTGCTGACATAGCAAATACTTTTGGTGGCAAAGCAAACGATTTTGCTGACTAAGTAAATAATTTTGCTGACACGACAAATAATTTTGCTGACACGACAAATAATTTTGCTGACACAGCACATAATTTTGCTGACACAGCAAATACATTTGCTGACATAGCAAATACTTTTGGTGGCAAAGCAAACGATTTTGCTTACTGAGCAAATAATTTTGCTGGCACAACAAATAATTTTGCTGATACAGCAAATAATTTTGCTGACACAGCAAATAATTTTGCTGACACTATGTAGTGCAACAGGTGGGCGGAGACGAACCACTTTTTTGGGACCACCGATCCCCCTATCCCTCCCTCTCTCTCTCTAAAAGCTTAATATGTGGTTAAAAATGCTTAATATTTGCTTAATATTAGTTTAAGTAGGTGTTGTACAAGCAGTGATACTGGAAGTATCATCTGCTAAAAACAACTCATAAACTCAAGAAAAAATCCTCAACACTAGAGACGGTCCCAAAACGTTAAAAAACATTAACGGATACCCAAAAAACAGTTTTAACTAGCAGGAGAGCCAA
>NW_026267249.1:507290-509008 GCF_000697945.3 Frankliniella occidentalis | reverse complement strand
AATCTATTTTTTGAGCTAGAATGCTCTACTTCGAACTTGATCTGTCTTTTTATGATACAAAACGACCCTGAAAATCCCAGGTCGCTAGCTCAATTTGTTCTCGAGTTATCGTGATGACAGACAAACACACACACACACACACACACAAACAGACAGACAGACGCGAAACTTTTTGATCATCACTGGAGTAATAGGCTTCGCTAATCGCTCAGCCAATAAACCACTTTTTTAAAATTGTCTCTTGTTTAGATTTTAAGGATTTCAGTAGACCCTCCCCTTAAAACAAGTCTTTAGTCGATGCGATTCGCTTCGATCTTCCCTTCCAAAACTTGAAAAAACGAGTGATTTTTGCTTACGAATGTCCGTGCGTAACGCCTAGAATTGCCCGTATAATCAAGAGTACACGAGCCTATAATCACTTAAAATCACGTCTATAATCTATAATCTTCTTTTATCTTTATCTATAAATTCCTAACATTTTGATGCAAAAACTGCGTCTTTGAGAGGGGGTATAAATAAAATTCTATGCATCTTTGCTTTAAGGTCAAAACTGACTACACCATTAATAAGAGAATTGATAACTGATTCAAAATTGTCTATGGCAAAAATTGTGATTTCTAATTCCTACCTTTCGATGAAAGATATTAAAAGAATTTAGCATAATATCGTAACTCTCATGACCAAAATAGATAGTCTTCAACTATCACCAAACTTGGTTTGCAACTTCCTCTTAGGTCTCTTAACATTCTCTAATATTTTCAGAGAGATGATATTCAAATTCCGTTCTGCAAATATTAGAGAATGTTAAGAGATCTTAGAGGAAGTTCCAACCATGTTTGGTGATAGTTGAAGACTACGGTATCTATTTTTGTTGAGTTACGATATTCCACTATTTTTTTGGATATCTTTAATCGAAGGGTAGGAATTAGAAATCCAACTTTTTGCCATGGATGATTTTGAATTAGTTTTCAATTCTCTTTCCAATAGTGTATTCATTTTTGACCTTACTGCAAAGATTCATAGAGTTTTACTTATACCCCCTCTCAAAGACGAAGTTTTTGCATCAAAATTTTAGGAATTTATATCTCTCAAACCGTTTGAGCTACAGAGCCAAGATTTGGAGTGGGATCTTACTTCATAAATACCCTTCATTTGTGAGACAAAAACCAAAGTTGGTTTCCAGATTTGAAATCTCTCGGTCGATTAGGTAATCATGACCGTCTCCCCCCCCTCTCCCCCCTACATATTCCCTTCCTGAGCGCACGGTATTTCCCCGTGCTGGGGCACGCATGGAAAGTGGTACAGTATTCCCTCCTCTTCCTCATCTTATAGTCATTCTACATTTTTATAATCTTAATAATCTTGTAATCATTCCATAATCTTATAATCATTCTACTAGCTATATGTACGCCAGACCACGTCTCGCGTAACAGGCTTCGCGATATCTCACGAAACACTGTTACGCTGCGACGCGCCTGGCGCACATATAGCTAGGCCTGCGGCGCTGACACCCGGGACGGGGTAATAGGAGTGTATATACAATTTTTCGAAATGCAGTCTTTTAACGATTTAATCGACCATTTGATAATTTTCACCTCATTTTTGTCAAGAAATGCGCCATAGCGTCGAAACGGTACAAGATAGAGCGACACGGACGAAATTTTCGCCCAGAGGGCTCTACTTTCACGAGTTACCCATTAGGAGACCATAAAAAAATA
>NW_026267249.1:504628-506136 GCF_000697945.3 Frankliniella occidentalis | reverse complement strand
AATTCAAACTTATTGACAATTTTTTTCTGATTTCGTATTGAGATCTTAGATTTAATTTTGATGATTTTGATTTTATTTTGACTTTTTTTGACTTTTTTGTGATTTGCTATGCGATTTTTCGAAATTCATTTCGATTTTCGGATATAAGTTTGCCTTTTTGATTTTTGACTTTTTCTGACTTATTTTGAGTTTATTTTGACTTTTTGGGGGGTTGTACAATGATTTTTCGAAGTGATCCCCCCTAGGTCCACCCCCAACCCCGCCGTGTAAGTACCCTCGTTTTCAGCTCAGTGCCGATGGAAGTTGGATGTTACCATAACCTCTGGGCGCCGCTACATCAAACACCCTCAGCGCGGTGTAAGTCTCTTCCGAATCTCCTCCATCGTGATGTACTTGGCCCTGTGTAATTATTTTCCTTACAGCCTGCTCACAGCCACCCCCGAGATCAAGCTCACCGTCAGCGTCGCGGCCATGCGCGAGGCGGTGCGCCACGCCGAGGCAGCTTCCCGTCGCGCAGCGAAGAAGGACGCCAAGGCGACCACGGAGGCCGTGAGGGAGGCGGCGGAGGCCCCGGTATCACTTGGACCTCATGCTTCTCTGTCAGTTGATGTGACTTCTTACTTGGTCTTTTTTGTCATGGGTCGCCGTGCTGAGGCCGGAATCCAGGTCCCGCCGCCGGCCTCAGGCTCGGCCCCACACCCTTGCGCCCCGTCCCCGTGCCCCGCGGCTTAGGGGCCGCCCTGGCCATCGTGGCGCCCCGCATGGCCGCCGAACACTTTGGGGTGGCCGCCCAGGACGACGCAGCCGCCCCCGCCACCGCCCCCGCTCAGGCTGAAGCCGCACTGGAGGCAGCCGACAAGGACGCAGACGTCGCCCCTGACCTAACTCTGCGCCGCCGGGCCCGCCCTGCTGTAAGTGTTCAAGTCCTCTCCCTAAACTTTCCCAACCCTTTGACTAACTTTAACGTTTCTTTTTTCTAGAACCCCGCCCCGAAGAAGTGAGAGGGATGCCATCTGGGAAACTTTTTGCCCCGCCCATTAGGGCAAGTTTTTTTTAATTATTTTTTTTAAATTTATTTAAGGCTGACTGATTACGACGTCTTGGTTGGGTATGGCGGCGTTTACATCCGTTCAGCGTCGTATACTGAATCTATTCGGCCTCAAATGGGAGCGTGTACTGATAGCCGTATACGGAGTGTATACGAGGTGCACATGGGGCTCCGGTACGTTTCGCCCAACCTGTTGGACCTAAAACCTTTTTTTCCAAATGACATTTGCCTTGAGACATTGCACCGCATTGCACTTCATCTAAAAAGATTAAGCCCAATTTCTGTTTGATCCTATGGTATTTTAAGGCCCGTAACCATTTAACTCAAAATGCCTCACTTTGATGAAAGATTAAATAATTATAATCAAAATTTTATTCTGACGTGGAGAGCAAATATGGATTTTTCAGCAGTTCTTTCCAAAGAAGCACCGATTAACTATTTAGCAAAATATATTACTAAA
>NW_026267249.1:486002-503468 GCF_000697945.3 Frankliniella occidentalis | reverse complement strand
AAACTCACCCATTAATCTGCTTCCGTCCGCTCAGTATGAGAAATTGCCATGGTAGTTTGGTCCGAACCTAACCTCTCAAATACGGAGGCGAGCTCGAAACTGACCTGACGGTTTTTCATACCTGAAACGCCGTCGTGGTACGTGATCAGCTGAACCAATCAGAGCCATCACGGAAACAGAAAAGTCAGTGAGTTTGTTCTTTTCCTACTTCCGTTTTGGATAGCCTGGAATACCCTATTCCGATGTCACAGCTCACAGAGTGATCGTATCGACCTCGGTGGTAGCTCATTTTTGAGGTTTTTAGCCCGCCCTTCTGCTTTGAAAAAGCTACCCAGCGGGCTTATGCAAACGACCTCGTGTCTGTCTGTGTGTCTGTCTCTCTGTTACACAAGAAGGAGATGTGCTAGAGACTTCAAATTTTCAGGGGATCTCAAGGTTCACTCCCACAAAACAAAACGCCTACGGCAAATCCTGCCAGCTACCCCTAAGGAGCTGAAAGGGGGTATCGAAGAAAACAGGAAGGGCCGAAAAAGTTGGGAAAAGTATTTTTTTAGGACCTCCTGATGGGCTAAAAGTTGCCATAGTGCACAATAAGTTAAAGAAAAAGGCTTAAAAACCTCAAAATAGGAAAGAAACTCTCCCCCTACTACATCATTAAAACGTTTTCTAAGCAGAAGAGTTGTAACCATACACCTGTGATACTTTATCTGACTAGAGACATTGGCTTAGGACTAGAAAAAAAAACTTTACGCTTACATGTTTAAGAATCACGGGTGTATTCTTCCCACACAAGGAAAAACTCTGGTGAAGGAATATCCATACAACTAGCTATATGTACGCCAGACCACGTCTCGCGTAACAGGCTTCGCGATATCTCACGAAACACTGTTACGCTGCGACGCGCCTAGCGCACATATAGCTAGGCCTGCGGCGCTGACACCCGAGACGAGCAAATAGGACGGTGTAGGGGAACAGGGCCTTCCGGGCCCAAAATTTGACATACCGAAACCATTTGTAGGGGCCTTTTTACTCTAAAATTAGGGATACAAATCTTCTGCTCTTCGGTAACGGTTTTCATTATAAGTTCGAATTTTTATCAGATTGTTTTGTAAAAATCGACGTTTTAGTTATACTAGATAATCTAGGGACCCTTGGGGCCCAAAAGAGGGTGTGATTCGACCCTTAATGTGTGGTTTAAGTATGAATCCCTTTACAATTCTGTGACATGAAGTCTTTTTTACGATTTAATAGACCATTCTGTCTTTTTCACGTTGTTTTTGCCCAGAAATGACCCCTAGCGCCAAAACGGTTCAAGATAGAGCAAAACTAGTTACCTCACAGGAGCCCATAAAAAATAGTTGGAAATAAATAAATATTTTGCAACCTTTGGTTTTCGATTTATTAAAATGTCAATTTTTGAGCTACAATGCTCATCTTCGAACTCGATCTGTCTTTTTATGATACAAAACGACCCTGAAATTCCCAGATCGCTCTCTCAATTCATTCTCGAGTTATCGTGCGGACAGTCAAACAGACAGACAAACAGAATGAAACTTTTTCGGTCAGTGGAGTAATGGGCTTCGCTAATCGCTCAGCCAACTAGCTACATGTACGCCAGACCACGTCTCGCGTAACAGGCTTCGCGATATCTCACGAAACACTGTTACGCTGCGACGCGCCTGGCGCACATATAGCTAGGCCTGCGGCGCTGACACCCGAGACGAGTTAAGGAGAGGGTATTGGGGAACAGGGCCTTCCGGGGCCAAAATTTGACATACTCGAACCATTTGTCGGGGCCTTTTTACTCTTAAATTAGGGACTTGAAACTTCTGCTGTTCGGTAACTGTTTTCATTAAAAGTTTGAATTTTGACAGATTGTTGTGTAAAACTCAACGTTTTAGAGATACTAGGTAATCTAGGGACCCTTAAGCCCAAAAGAGGGTGTAGTGCGACCTGTGGTTTAAGTAGTGACATGCAGCCTTTTTACGATTTAATGGACCGTTTTGTCCTTTTCTCTTTTTTTCGCCAAGAAATGCCCCATAGCGCCGAAACGGTACAAGATAGAGCAAAACGGACGAAATTTTCGGCCATAGGACTCTCCTTTGACGGTTTACCCCTCAGGGACCCTTAAAAAAATATTTGGTAAAAATACATTTTGCGACCTGTAGTTTTTGATTTATAAAAGGCCAATTTTTGAGCTAGAATGCTCATCTTCGAACTCGATCTGTCTTTTTATGACACAAAACGTCCCTGAAAATTTCAGGTCGCTAGCTCAATTCGTTCTCGAGTTATCGTGCGGACAGACAGACAAGCACACAAACAAACACACAAACAAACAGAATGAAACTTTTTCGGTCAGTGGAGTAATGGGCTTCGCTAATCGCTCAGCCAATTAAAGAGCAAGGAACCACACCCCGTTAAAATAGTCTGATAACTTACAGCGGGGTCAACTTCAGACTTTACTGCTACACTATCCATAAACCACCTTCCACTTTCGAAATGGCTTCCGGCATGTGGCGCACGTCTGCCTGGGCTCTTTTATCTGCACAACACACACAAGACAGAAGAAATGGTGGCACCTCAACAGTGCTTGAAAGGGCCTGTCCAAACAGATAGAGCAGATGCCCAACTGCACAGCAGCTGGAGCAGGTGGTGGTGGTGGTGGCATGGCAATGCCCCCGCCCCCAGCACGACCTCTGGAGCAGCTGCTGAGCACTCGCCCGGGCCCGGGCCCTATCCGCTGCCAACCCGAAGGGATACCGCATTCCAACAAGTGATGAAGCAGCGGCTGCCTCTGCTGCTGAAGAAGGCCCAGCTGATCCTGCTGCTGAAGACGGCCGAGGAGTTGGTCGTGTTGCTGAAGAAGGCCGAAGAGCTGCTCCTGTAGATGACCCAGGAACAGCCGAGGCAACAGCTGATGCCAGGGTGTCACGCAAACTCATAGCAGGTGGTGCATCAGAGCAGTCGTCGCCTAGACATCGCCACGTTTGCAAACCGGCGGTATATTTTAGGCGACAAAATAGCGATATTGAGGCAATATATATTCGGAACTATAATTCGATAAAAAAAAATGAAAGAATTGACCTTGGCTAGACTCGAACCACATACCTTTGTGTTACTGGACAGCTGCCTTGACCATTCAGCTACGGGGTACCCGCTGAGAGCCGGGCGCCAGCTACCGGTGTCCCTCTCTTTCTTGGGGACTTTCCCGCCCGCGAGCGACCGACCAGCAGACCAGCGAGTCGGCTCAGACATTTTTCAGATATCTCCAAGTCATCGCCAGGGCGAAAATGCATGTGGAGGACTTAGCGAAATTCGTCAGCCGTGCGATACTAGTAGCTTGCTAACCAGAGAATATCTGACAGATATCCGTACATGTGCGTATTTGTGGTTAATATTGGACATACAGAAAGAATAGCGCCTCGATATCTACCCCGCATCAGTGCTACGATCATGTCGCCGAGTTATCGCCACATTGCTCTTGAGGCGCTAGCCCAGGTGTTCTCTCGCCAGGTCAAGATATCGCCAGCTTATCAAAATATTTCATGCAAGCAATAATTCTTTTTCATCTGGTGAGCGACATACTTTATCCCATATCGCGGCGATAACTCTAGGCACCAAAAGTTAATTTGGTGGAAAGTTCCACAGCGCATAGTTATCGGAAAATTATCGCCTGAGCGTCATCTAATGACGGATATCCTAGCGATAGAGTTTTGGCGAGCATTAATTTGATCCTATTTCCACATCTACTAGTTATCGTGTCACCATCGCCAGGGCGAAAACGCCATCGGTAGGTCGAGGCGATAAACGTAAGCGACAGCATGGCGACATCTGGTACATTTTATTTAGAGAATATCGAACAGATATCCACAAAAGTATGTATTAGAGTAGACATCGACAGGATGTCGCCTCGCTCTCCGCCAGGCGATAGTGTTTAAACATGTAAGTATGACTGTACTGGAGTAGCAACTAAGTACGTTGAAATGTGCGCCGCGCTGGCTGGCGAAGCTATCTCCTCTGAAGCCAATGTGCTTAGAAATCTCACCCACTCAATTTTTTAAAGCCTATGGTCTACTGCAACTAATGATGCCCGTGTTTTGAGTGTAGCATCATTCAAACCGGAGCTACGACGCCTGGAACGCCGCAGACCCGTTTTCTGCCATCTGCCACCCGTGAATGTAGAAAGAGACAGACAGAGTGAGGGTCATGAATGTCCATGAAATAATAACAGTTTGAGACTGCGACGTCCAGGGGCTTCACGATTGTGTACAAAAAGAAGGATTTGAAGTAAAATCTTATAATTCAGTGGCCCCTTTCGAAGAAACATGACCCTCACTCTGTCTGTCTCTTTCTACATTCACCGGTGGCAGATGGCAGAAAACGGGTCTGCGGCGTTCCAGGCGTCGTAGCTCCGGTTTGAATGATGCTACACTCAAAACACGGGCATCATTAGTTGCAGTAGACCATAGGCTTTCAAAAATTGAGTGGGTGAGATTTCTAAGCACATTGGCTTCAGAGGAGATAGCTTCGCCAGCCAGCGCGGCGCACATTTCAACGTTCTTAGTTGCTACTCCAGTACAGTCATACTTACATGGTTTAAATGATATCGCCAAGTCATCGCCGCTCCAACTTCCAGGCGACTCATCATCGCCCGATATCGCCGTGCTACATGGGAAGATGAAGTTGAAGCTGAAGCTCTTGGTGTCTGAGTGACTGAAGGCTCAGAAAGAAATGCACTATCATTGAGTTCCGCATTATCAGATGAGACACTATTTAAAACTGTAGGATTACTACTGATAGATGCACCATCAGTTTTCTTCCCAAACGGTACAGCAGCGGTTGACCGACTTGATCTCAAACAGGATGTTTTGACTGGACTGTTCTCTTTATCTTCAATCACAATTTTACCTCGCAGTGACTTCTTTTTGGAAACATGTTCTTCATTATCTGTTTTGCTTTTTCTTTTTTCAGGTTTGTTAGCAGAAAGTAATGCAGAAGAAACTACAGATGCAGGAGACTGAGTGATTGAGGACTCATCAACAAATCCAGTATCAGAAGGCTTCGCATTAACATTTGATATGCTAGAAGTACGTCTTCTTGTTGCACAAGTATTACCTCTGACAGGTGGAGGAGTACTAATGGCCCGTCTTCCATTCTGATGAGGTTGATTAGTTGGGCTGGACTCTTTACTTTTATTTTGAAGTGATTCAACCCCTAGCTCACTAAAGAGATCTTCAGAATGATTGGCCTGTTTACTTTCTAAGTCTGACTCACTGAAGAGATCTTCAGATTCAGAACGCGCCAGAGACTCTGATGGTGGACGATGGTGCTGGTCTTCTGTCAGGTCGTTATCTTGAGAAAGTTGAAAACGTAAAGTAAAATCCTGGCTACAATCTAGACTTCTGTCTGAGATCTTTGAACCACTACCTTGAACTGTTGAAGAACTTTGTACTTCCGAATTAATCTCAGATAAAGGAACTCTTTTCGAAGAGGGATCACACTTTTTCTGCAGTGGGGTACTGGTTGGCAGATAGTCAAGTTTCCTTGCAATACTGTTGGACTGTTTCTCTCCTCTCTTTTGTTGCATTCTTCTTTCAAATTCAGAATATCTGTCAAAAAATTTAAGTCAAAACCAAAACAATAATAGACAAGCTTGTGAAAAGTACAATATAAACATTATACAAAATTTACCTGTCAACCTTGGCACTAGAAATAACTTTCTTTATCTTTCTTCTTGCAGGTTTAGAAGGCACGCTTGCCTGTGATTCATTGTCTGATTCTGATGGAGGAATGACCGTGGGATCATCAATGAACCGTCTCTTGCGAAATTGAGAAGTACTTGACTCAGGCTCAGAGTCGCAGTCAGAATCTTCTGAAACATGATTGTCACCTGGGACAATAATGCGAAGATCTGGTCGTTTACTGGAGTAGAAACTTGTTGCCCTGATAGGTTTCATATTTCCTACAACAAAGAATGTACAAATCAGTAAATTGACACTGTGAAATTTTAGTTTTTGATTTCTATGGAAAATGTATTACAGCAGAGCATAAAAATAAATAATTTTTTTCTGTAGTGATGAAAACTTTGAAAAATAAGAGAGGGATAAACATAATAACAACTGTTTCATTCCAACTGTTGACTCAAGGACCAATGTCCATAATTCTGGACATAGCCGTTTGAGTATTCCACAACCGAAAAGAATGAAATAATTAGATCAGTATACTAACGAGTTTATATAGAACGATTATTACCTATGTTGATCAATGCTAGCACATCACACTTGATCAAATTCACATTGTAAAAGAGACGACTAACCTAAGTAGTCACAAAGCGTACCATTCATGTCCAAACAAATATACGAACAAAATACGGGAAAAATTACTAAGGTAAGGTTTGATACGAAAAATAAAAATATTTCATGTTGAACTTTTGGAGTATATTTTCACAGTATGCTGTGTAGAAACAATCGGGAATTCAAACAGTATTAATATCTTAGTGAAAATAATTATGTTTAAGTGTCAGCAGGCACGAAAAGTTAGCGTGTTTGGGTTTTCCGGCCGTCGTGCAATTTGGCACTACTTTGAGATGGTTGCTGTTGCTGTTTGCCCAGATCGCGAGTCGTCCCTCTGTTGGTGTTTATTGTATTTATTATTTATTTATTAAAAAATAATGGCTTATCGGTTAATCGACAGGTGGAGAATAATTTTCATCGAATCATCGAATTAAAATCGGTTAACCTGTGTAGTAGTGGCAAACTAATCTTGCGCCTTTATGGAAACGTAAACAAACAGTGGAAATCGGTGTCAACGATCGGCGTTTCTGCCAAATACCGATAATACCTACTCATATAATTGATGATCATAGGATTTTAACCAGCATTTTAGAGTGGACATCGCCGCTTTTCGATTTTAATCGCAAGGTATAGTGCTTGATTGTTTCCGGTCCGGAATATTGAATTGTTCCATTCCGGTTATTGTTGTAGGAGGTTAGTGTTCTCCTGGCTCAATGTTTACACGCACAATTAAGTTGTAAATTATTGTTTGAGGCCGAGTAAATGATGCCCGTGATGTAAATAACTTGGCTCACTGTCAGCTTTGTTGAAAAGGTGTTGGATGGGTAGACTCCTCTAGTTCATGCAGTATGTTAAATACTGTTGTAGGTCACTTATGCAAATGGGTGAACTGCCAGTGTTTTATCACATATCATATATTTTACTCTATATTATTCTCGTGGAACAGAAAACTTTATTACTCTCTGGTTGGGGTGCAAACCGACTGGTACTATTTGCGTAATCCCCCAAACAATCAATCAATGTGCGTTGCAGATAATTTGCAGCTGCTTCTTCGTACTTAATGCTTAGTCCAGTGCCAAAATTAGTTATTTGAAAGACCATGGTCATTTAGAGACGCATGGGGGGAGAGGCATTTAAAAGTGTATTGTATGAGTAAATTATATGTAATTAATATTTGATGAGCGCTAAAAGTACCGTTTAATATGATTGCAGGAACTCGGACCAGAAATGTTCTTGACGATGAGCAAGAGAAGTCTATGGAGTCATTTTACCCACCAGGGCCACCTCAACCTGTTTCTCAGGAGAGAAGTTTTGCAGTAACCACTCCTGCAGGCCCTCCAATAGTTGTCTTTAAAAGAAGTCTCTCCACTGGTTGCAAATTGGCTAGAAAAATAGCTGATGAGCTAACGAGAAAAGGGAGGCTGTAGATTTGCTTTCAAAAGAGAAGGTAACGTTGAAACGGATGGTAAATGACCTCCAGATAGATGTGCAGTCTTTGATGAATGATTTAGCTGTGTAATCTACAGACCTCTCTTGTTTGCAGTTACTGCATTACAGAAACCAGGGGTTCACCCGGGTTCACCCCAAATTCACTCAAATTCATGCCATTTATGTGTCTGAAAACCAAGAGAATATGTATCTTGTTACCAGAGATTGGAACATAGTACGCTTTGAAGCTAAATATTGTGCTTTTGAAGTTCAAGAACAAGGCACTGCCTACACTATAAGGACTCCAGCAAGTTTTCCCTCATATCGCCTTCTTGCAATTTGGAAACGATCTGGCCCTTTCTCTCATAAGGAGTACTTAGCACCAAGAACACGTGCCTAAGTTGTGGCATTGTGGTAAGTCAGTAGGTTTAAAAATGAATCTTTTTGCTATTTCTTATCTGGTCAATCTAATCTATTTTCCATTGCAGGTGCCAATAGACTTACTTCTTTCATGCTGAGAAAAACCCCACGGAAGTTAATTGAGCTACCAGTAAATAAGCATCAAAATAATGATCTTGAAGACCCTGATCCACCTGAATTTGTTAGAAATGTGAGTCTCTTCAATGAATTTTACTTTTTCTATTCTGATGAAAGGTGTTCTGACCACTGTTTTTCATTTAGGTCATGGAGGCCAGAAACCTTATGCCTACTTTTGCTGAAAAGGCCAATATAATGTCTTTGATGGGGAAAACCTTTGAAAGAAGAAGACAGGAGCTAGAATTTAAGAAGGTGTCACCAGACTTCACTCTTGATAGATATCCCCACTTTTTTTCGTTTGAAGGAGAAGTGGTAATTATCTCTGACACTTAAAATGCCAACAATTTGATCATTTTCATTCCTCTGTCATTTTGGAATGTGTTGAGCGTTGTCGCATGCTGCCTTTTCATGTTGGCACTTCATTGCATTTACTCTCTCCTTCACAAATGATTTGTACTAATATTTTCAAATTTAATTTTCAGATAGAACAAGAGTTTAGCTTGATTCATCCGAAGTCCTCCAAGTTGTTCCTGAGAACATTCTCTGACTGTAACTGAAGCTGCAACCACGTTTGTTTCTTGTCATTTGTATCTGTTTAGCAACGCATGTTTCCTACGGCCTTTTACTTTTACTCACTATTGTTTTGGTCTCTTTAATATCTCAGGTATGAACACGATGAACAACGGTTAAATTATGAATCCCCAAGCACAAGCAGGCTAGAACCTCAGCCTGAAGTAGAACCAGATATCAACCTGCCCATTGAGTTTCTGGAGCCTGGTCAGTTTGAAATAATATGTGATGCATCAGGACATTGTTCGAAACTATGTTCATCATTCTTATTTTTAAAAAATTATGTTTGATTGGAATTGCTTATCAAATTTATTTTTTTGTCCAACAGGAGGTAGCACTTTCTCCACATTTGAATCTTTATCTCCAACTAAATCCACAGACAATGAAGATTCTCCTAAAAATTTGTTGGCTCAGAGGCGGGTAGGGACTCAACAAGAAGCTGCAAAAGATTGTACCATTCCACCTGAAGCATATTTGGTCGACCTGGGTATGGAAGCTTTTGCCTGCATGATCTGAAATATTTTTCTTACTATTTATTTTTGCAATTGAGTAAACACATATAATCTCTAAGATCCTGTCTGCTTTAATGTTTATTCTTCTAACAACAGGATTCAATACTGCTTACAACATGTCACCCAAGCATGATGAAACTTCATATTTGTTGGACTGTATGGAGCCAGACAAACAGTTTGATGAGAAAACATCTGAACCATCACACCTGTTTGACCAGAGTACGCCTACTCTTGGTAATGTTCTAAGATAATTTTCCTCTCCAAGTACAGTGACCCAAGATTTTATTTAACCTATCTCCTCTGATCACAGGATTTCATACGGGGACATTTAAATTTCAACCCTCACCTGAGAGGAATACTGAATTGCTTGGTGATTGTGAAGGATACCTCCAACAGAAGCAGACCAATCCATCGGAATCACCACATGTGATTGACACAGGTATGCTAATTTGGATAACACTTAATTATTTTATTCTATTGTACTAAATGATTTTAATCACATGCAATATTTGTAGATTTGTAAGGATTTTATTTTTTTTCCAATATTATATTTGTGTTATTTCTCACCAGCAGATCTTGTAAACTGTACTATTGAAGAAGAAGAAGGCTCAATCAAGGAAAGGAATCAGAAAAGAAAATATAGAAGGCAGGCCGTTACGGATTCTATCAATTCTATTGAGGAGTCTCCTGACCCCTTTCTGCCACTTGAAGATTCTGGGGATATAGCCTTAAATATATTCAACACACCGGATGAAAAACTAGCAAGCGCTTGTAATTTTATGATTCTAGAAGAGGACAGTCATGAGCTAGATGCTGAAAATTATCTTGCAAATATTGAAGAAAATGTTGATGGTATTGAAGAGGAAACAGTGATTGAACAAGGCGACTCTCCACTGTATGCCGGAGCATCCATCACACTGCACGAGTCATTTATAGCAATTTTGACATTGTGCCTTAGTTTTAGGCTCACTGGTGTCTGCTTGAAAGCTAGTTCTTGTGGATATTCACGAGTGAATCACGTTATAATAAATCGGAGAGACGAATATTAAACAAATTAACTCTATTTGGCGTATTTGTGTGAAAGAAATATTCAAAATAAGAAGAAGAGTCCACTTCATTACAGGTATGTGTCCTGTAATATTCATCTTGCAGTAAATGTTTTAAAGTGGAGTTGTTTTCCGGGTTTATAACCTCACGCATATGTTTATTTATGCTCAAAGTTTACAAAGTACTCATTCTAAAGTATTGTTTGGCATTTTCTAATGTTCTTTAAACATATTTGTACCTTTATGTGTGTCGTGTATGTGCTGACATGTAGTCGAACTATTTTATGATGCACTAAAATTAATGTTGTATATCGATAAGGTTCACCATGGATTCTACCATGGATGAGGAGTCAGTGGATGATCCAGAAATTCGGTGCAGTCCAAGCAGAAGAGGATGGAAGTGTCACCCACTCAATCCGAGTGATAAATCTTCTAAAGGTGTGACAGTTGACCGCTACCCACAACCTAGAGCTGGGTTTATTAACTTTGGCAACTCAGGTGAATTGGGTGCTATTTTACAGGTATGCTGTGTAAAAGTAACGAGTCATATATTTCCTTACTAAATGTAACAGTATCCTTTCATGATTGTCTTCATTTAATTTTCATTTCAGGTTTTATTCCATGCAGAGCCTTTCGCAAATTGGCTGTTGAGCAAGACGTTTCCAGAGGGGAGCTTTGTCGAAGAAGTGGCTGATCTCTGCAAACAGCATAGGTCCAGAATTACAGTTGATCCAGAGCCTTTGCTGAACAGTAAGTATTGGGTAGATAATTTTACATTAATGGTTCTCGAATTAAATTTAGTTACATTGTTTTAAAACCTGATTTACATCCAAAATCTGTATAGGACTTTCTTTACCTACCCCTGATGTGAGGCCAACCTTGATTGACGTTATGTTTCAAGTGTTAGGCAAAATATTGGAAGAGAATGAATGTCAGGAAGAAATTATTGAATCTATATTTGGTATTTCTGTCTCTGAAACAGGTAAAAGATTTGGCTAAATTAATTAATTCTTCTGCTTATTGTAGACTGGTTGGCTGAGCGATAGCGAAGCCTATTACTCCAGTGATCAGATTATGTGCTTACATAATTGAGCCTCCTTTTCTAAATCTTGTGATTGACAATGTTCTATTTAATTTCAGGATCAAATGAGTGAGATGGCATTGGACCCTCCTTCGGCTCACAAGAAGAGCAAAAAAAAGAAAAAGAAGTGGGCTCCGACTGTGCCTGCAGACTTGACAAAAGAGGTAGGTATCTCTCAACAACAATAAATTTATGGGTGTTTGTAACGTACATTACATAAAGTTACTTACTTTTACTTTATCAGCTGGCCGCAGCAGAAAGTCTGAACTTGGATGTGTATGACCCACTGCTAACACAGGATGCCGTGCCTGGAGCTGTTTTGCCTTTCCAGGATTTGACACTTATGAAACTTAAAGACCTAAGACGCTGGTTAAAGTGTAGAGGGCAAAAGACAACAGGAAAAAGGAACGCTATTGAAAGCAAGTATGTTTCTTTTTCAAGTGAGTTACACATTGTTTGGTCTTTTCATAAAAAAAGAGGCATGTGTGAAAAAACTTGCTTTTTATTTTGTTAGGGTTCAGTCCTGCTTGGCATCAGGTGCTTGCGACATTATAGACAGTAGTATTAGACAACTACAAATGGTATGACCTCAAAAGAGAGGAACTTCGAAAACAGGTATGTCTGTGTAAAGTTAATTGTCACCTGCATACTGTAAGTATAGCCAGTAATTAAAATTTATGATAACTCTTTTCTCTTTTAGAATCCTGATTCTTTTCCCCCAATGCTGCCAGTGCTAAAGGACTGGGGACCTTTCCTTAGCTCGGAAATCCCAGTGTTGTATAACTAGGGACATGCCCATGTCTATCTGGTAGAAACTGCACCAAATTGGACCTCAGCTTTTAATGTACTGTTATCTGCTTCACAGGAAGAGGATGACATTTTAGCTGATGATGTAGGACAAACTGACATTGCCAGGAAAGGAATGAGATTTCTTGTTAGTGGAAATATTTTAGAAGTGATGGACAACAGGACCACTGATTTCTACTTCCTGAAATCAAGAGTTCAAGCATCAATGAGAGACGCCATTTATTATCCTACTGCTACGATAAGAAACATATCTGGTAGTGTGAAGAATTGTACATGCTCATGCAAGTCCCCAGAGCTAGGGAGGTGCAGCCATGTTGCAGCTCTTCTCCTGTTCCTTACAAGGCACATTGAGGCAAATGGATACAAAGGTAACTTCTATTTTAATTACAATACTAAAAACAATTCTTAAGTAATCATCAATATAAAAAATATTGTTTAAAACACCTTCCTAACAATTCAATACTCACAATAAAAGTAATAATTAAATTTAACAAAATATTAGAAATTATCTAAGTCACAGGTTACAGTTCTCAGTCTTTCGGTTGCTTGTCACTGGGCAAATCTTTGGTTGCATTTTCTGTCACCTGACAGTGGTCTTTTTCCAATGTAGTATTCGGTTGCTTGTCACTGGGCAAATCTTTGGTTGGATTTTTGTCACCTGACAGTGGGCTTTTTCCAATGTAGCATTTACTAAAATTGAAGAGACATGAAGCTACAAAAATCATGTCAGGTAACAATGGCAGATATAAAAGTTCTACCTTGTTGTCTAAAATTTGGTAATTCCTAACTTTTCCAATCACATGTTCTACATATATTCTTACACCAGCAATACTTTTGGTTTGAACCTCTTCGCTTGCAGTGAACCTCTTCCTCCTCTCATTATTCTTCTGTTTCCTTGTCATGTTTGGTGGTTTAATAAGTTTGACTCCCCTCTTAGCCATTTCTTCCTCCAGGAGGAATCCCCTGTCTGCCATGATGGCATCCCCTTTCTCAAGTATATCAAGGAATCCACATTGCATTACAATTTCTTGATCTGTTATTCGTCCTTCATAGGCACCACTTACATATGACACACCACCATGGCATGACGTTGCAACTAGCACTTTAGCTGTGTTTCTATGTTTATAATTTGAAAAAGTGTTACCTTGCTGCTGCATGTTGCTAGACCTTTCAATAACAAACTCAGCGCAGTCAACAATCATCCTCAGGTTTTTGTATGGCTTGTAGCATGGGGGTTTCCTTCTGTTTTGATTTTTGGCTGAAACTGCAAGGTCTCCTTCAATTTCTTTGAATGAGAGGGCTAACAGTCGAAGCCAGGTAGTAAAAATGACTGCTGCTTGGGATGCTGATAGACCCATTATTTTCCCTATGTCTCTATTGGAAAGATCTCTTCTCAATTTCAAAAGAACTAGGAACAACCTGCTCTTAAGGGTAGAGTATACTAAAAAAATTGATAAATCACCTAATTGATTGAATTAATCAATTTAAAATCTAAACAAGAGACAAAATCAGAAAAGTACTCTATAATTGTTGTAGTATGCACTTTTAGGATTAATTTAAGGTATAGAATGCCATAAGTCTGCCAAAAAACTGTGCGCACAGAAGTTTTGAAAGTAACGTAAACTTTTAAGTTAAAAAAGTTCTATGCGCAAAGTTTTTTGATGGATTTGGACATTCTACAGCTTAAATGAGTTTTTATAGTGAGTACTACTACTATTATAAACCACTTTTTTGATATTGTCTCTTGTTTAGATTTGAAGGATTTCAGTAGACCCTCCCCTTAAGGGAAATCTTTAATGCATTTCTTCTGATTGGTGTCTTGCCATCCAAGGTATACTTCAATTTGCTGCACACATCATCCCCACCAATAAAATCATAGAGAACTAAAAATTGTCCTTTTGTGAGTCCAGTAAAGTACCGGAAGTCATCAGCACTGCCTTCGGAGCACATTTCATAACTAATTGGTTTGAAATTGTATTCTTTTGACTTGTCCTTAGGAGAAGATGGCCCACCATCAGGAATCTCCTGAAACAAGAAGAAGATGGAAAATGTTAGTTCGTTTATGCTTTTCATTAATTGTTTTTATTTTTGCATTACAGCTATGTCATGCACTGATCGCCCATGTACATGGGGGCAGGGATCTGTTGTAAGGGACCCTGGAAATCTGAAGGACAAAGACTACGGAGATGAAACTCATAAGCTCAGGGCTTATTTTGAAAGAAAACTCCTCAGCAATTAAGAGATATACGGCATAATCTGTTGAGAGGTGTGCAAAGGTTGTATGTTACAGAACCACAAGAAAATGATGCAGAGAGAGAGTACCTATTTGACTTGCACTTAGAGTATACATATGACCCTTATGAAGAATCAAAATTCACTATTAAAATTACAATTTTGTGCTGTAAAATGTTTCTCAAAGAGATGCGAACAACAAAGAACAAGAAGAATTTTGAAGAAAAAAAAACAAAAGAACAAAGCAAGAGCGAAGATTGGTCAATCAAAAGAAGTCTTTTGTTCACAGCATCTATGGCAAAGAGACTGTGTCACATTACGCCACAGGGCTACAAGGACTTCTTACGTGACCACCTGTGGCTCATGAATGATTTTCAAGGTAGCTCAGCAACAAGGTATGGTCTGACCAAAGAAAGTGTGGCCATAAAATGTTACAAGTCGAAGAAGAAGGAAACTGACTTCAGTGTGGATGTTCAAAAGTCTGGTTTGTGGAGGAATCCAAAATGCATGGAACTTGGGTGCAGCCCAGATGGCCTTGTAACTTCCAAAATTGTACCCAAAAGACTTTTAGAAATTAAGTGCCCAGAGATGCTGAAGCATGGTAACCCACACTACTTTGAAAAATACCTAAGCAAGAGTCAACAGAGCCGTTTCTGCCTCTATAGGTCAAAGAATGGAGAGCTGAAACTTAAAAATGACCATGCTTATATGTACCAGATTCAAATGAGCATGGGGCTACTAGAACTAAAAGAATGTGACTTTGTGGTTTGGTCACCAAAGGATATGTTTCTGCAGACAATTCAGTTTGACAGTAAGATGTGGGAGAGAATGCGTTCAACCTTGATTCCTTTACATAATAGGCTGTTGGTACCTGAATACTTTCTTATGCGCACTCCTAGGAAATTGGAGCCATGCCTTCTAAAGTATGATGTTTAGTCTGTGATAATAGGGGTAGAAAACTAATGTTATAAATTTTATAAATTAATGTACCTCTGTAGTAAGTTCACTGCCAGCTTTATTATCACTCCCAATGTGTTTTTGTTGTGAATCCTGCCAATCAGAAAATGATTGTGAGTCAACTATATTTTTTAAGACAAATTATTTTTAACAATTGAACTAAAATACACAATAATTGAGATGCTCACCATGTCTAACTTTCTCTTGACCTTCCCTAGAGGTTTACTGCACTCCCTTTCAGAACTTCTGATAGGTTGCTTGGAAGGGGTTTCTTTGGGTGACACTGATGGCTGCAGGGGTGAGGAAACCCACCGATTGGTCCCTCTTTTTCCTGGGGTGTAAACTTCTTTGTCTGCAGTCTGGACAGTCAAATCTTCATACAGAAGAAGGTAAGCAGTACTCTGCAGACCCTTCATTGTCTGCTCATCCATAAGAATCATCTTTGCCTGAAAATTCAGAAAGTTCTATTAATATCACACTTATAACCATAAGACAAAATAAATTACATATGACATCTGTTACTAACCTCGTGGTCATTGTAATGCCACCACTCTTCCTCTCTGCGACACAATGCAGTATAGTGGCCACTGTTCATTGATGTCCCATGGTGCATGACAATAGCTGCCAGCCTAAATTGCTTCCCATTAAAATTTACAGCTCTGTTAATTTGTATTTTCCTACATAACTTTGACGATCCATAATTTTCCCCCATGATGAACCTCTTCAGATGCAGTATTAGAAAGGGTGATGACTTATCAATTGAAGTGTCTTGCCTTTTAGAAGTGTCACTTTTGCAGTAACGGCAGTATGATTTCATCCCACTTGAATGCAAGTACTGCTGTAATGCATCTTCCACACTACCTGCTTTATTTATAAGGAGAGAAAAGTACTGCACATTCAGTTCCTTTCTCTCTGAAGAAGTGTAAGTACATACTTCACATGTAACTGCAAATAATAGGGTACATTAATACAATTAATTAAAAGAAGACAAAGAAAAGTATTTCAAGATAATATATTCCTTACTTGTAACAGTGAGATTGGAACCAAATGTGCATTCCACAATATTTTTATCCAAGTGTTGGTTTTCCGCCTGGAAACATTTCAAAAGGCCATCCAGAAACTCATGGGCGTCTTCTTGAGTATCATTTCGTAGTTTTGGAGAAATATCTGAGGGTAAAAAATTAAAATAGGGCAAACCACAATGACATATTTAATATAATGAGGAAACATATGACACCAGATGAAAACTCACAGTTCAGCCAAGAGAGTAACGGTTTGGGATCTACAGTACGTTGACTTCTGTGTAATTTAGACAATTCCCTGACAGTAGAGGAAACCGACTCCGCATCAAACTGTGAATTCTTCAACCACTCAAAAAACGGGTCGATGTGTAAAAGTAACTGATGACAACGCAACAGATTGAAAGAAACAGTAAAGATTAGGAGAGAGCCATTACTATTCATATAATCATTATTAATTAAAAGTTAATCTTATTTTTAGTTCATAATATTTCTATAAGTCAATCCCTGCGTTTAACACACCTGGAGGGTCGAGTTAACATAACAAGTGACGCCAGAGTTAATAAAGCCGCCCCAAGAACCTGTCATTAGAGGTTTGACTTCCATCTGAATAAAATAAAAATAAAGTTTTTCAAATCATAAGAAATTGTTAAAGTAAAACAAAGTAAATAACCCAGCAACAACAGGTTATGAATCGGGATTTAAATCATTTAGAGTGAAAGCAAGGTTAGCAGACACGTACCTTTCATAAAATATGTTTTTCTTCTTGAATAATAGCATTCGCGGCCGAGGGGGTATTTACTTCCGTAATACCCTGTACACTCCACCTGGGTATTACTTGTAATGTAATACCGAAAAATAACAAAAATGCTATAAATTGACAAAATTTTGCGTGTAATACCGGCGTAATACCCGGTAATACCAGATCATTCTGTGTAATACCGAGTACTCTGTACAAGTTTTATGGTAGTGAATACCCCCTCG
>NW_026267249.1:478569-482512 GCF_000697945.3 Frankliniella occidentalis | reverse complement strand
TGATTATTAGATAATGAATAATACATATGAATTTTTTGTTTGCAACAGTTCCATTGTGTACACGATCTCGCATCCGGAAAATCTCATTCAAAATTATAAAGATATGGCTTTATGGCATAGAGCCCACAACGCGAGGCAGGCGATGAAAGTAAGTTTAAATGTGAGCATTTTCAGATATTGTTATAACGTACCCATACTAATCATTTACATTTCTTCCAGATAATATTCCCTGATCTCCAGTTTCTTGTGATAGACACAACTTCAAATCAAAGCTTTAGAATTGAATGCCGAGTAGCCAGGTGCAGGTTGTGCATCAGCCTGCCAGTTAGGTGAGCTAATAATTAATTAATGTTAGTAGCATCTTAACATATTTCCATTTCATTACGATCACGAAGTTAGCTGATGAATTAAAATTAAAAAAGGAGGCTTGGTTGCCTACATTTACAGTAAAAAATTTTCATTTGTGCATGACACATGATAAAATACCACTTCTTCATACCGCTGGGTGTGAGGTACCAGATAGAAGCAAATTAACTCACGCACAAATTTCATCTGAAAATCCATATGCAGCACTTTGAAGGTTATGTCATTCAAGATTCTTTTCATCTGTCGTCTCTGAGAATTTGTCCTTGTCTCTAAAGTAAAATGCCCCGGTAAAATGTCATAGCTGATCAAATATTTTGAGTCTTTATGAGACACTGTGTCACAGTAGAGCTCTATGATGGGTATTCCTTGGCGTGCGAGTTGCTGTCGGATAGCCTCTGTTGCAGCCGACTGCAAAAAAGGACATATTCCAGTTTCTTGTTCCTTCTTCTACGGAAAGAATATTCGGACACTTACGTCGATAACTTCAAATTGATCCATATTGCTGGGTTTTGTCACAACGGTGAACGTGAATGCTAGCAAACCAAGAACAGTAAGCAAACAAACGCAAATAGCTGTTTGTAGACTTGACTTGAACGATAGAAAGAGTTATACAGCCACAGACTGCCGACTGCCCCCCCTTCCACCTCAAACCAACTGCCTCCCGCCGGTCTCAGCGGCGATGGCGGGTTGCCTACCTCCCAGGGTAGTGCCTGGCCGAGGCGCTTGCGGGAGTGCTTTTAATACACGAAATAGTCCGTACGCTACGAACCCTAGTGATTTCCCCCTCGGCTTTATTAACTCTGGCGTCACTTGTTATGTTAACTCGACCCTCCAGGTGTGTTAAACGCAGGGATTGACTTATAGAAATATTATGAACTAAAAATAAGATTAACTTTTAATTAATAATGATTATATGAATAGTAATGGCTCTCTCCTAATCTTTACTGTTTCTTTCAATCTGTTGCGTTGTCATCAGTTACTTTTACACATCGACCATAAGTAATTTAACTAATTCAGTTGAATTCAAGACAATTTACATTCAATTCACGTCACTTCGAGCTAATATATCTCCATTGGACCTTCAGCCATACGAAACCATTGTGAAACGCACAAAAATATCCACGTCTTTAACTTATTAGTGAGGTCTATTGAGACCCAAGGGAAGGGTAATAAGTAAAGTGAAGTGTCCGAATTAAGTAGTTACCTTTTCCTTTTCAGTACATTTATATGTGTCATCCTGTTCCTGTTGGGAGCCGAACTGATTGTCATGTGCGTCCGTCGTGAGAGGGCCGACCAGATTGGAAATCTGACGGTTGTAACAACGGCCATTGAGTATTCTAAAAATATAGAGGAAATATACATGTAAGATGTCACAGTCTCCCAGGGAAAAAAATTAAAGTGTCATACAAATGGCAATGAAGGTTCAATTTGTGAAATGGCGCTGAGTAAGACCTGAGTTCCTGCTGCGTCTCCTCTTTTGGACAATAAATATTAATTTTGGCCCAGCATTCGAGGTAGTAATCACTACGAGAAAATGCGTACACCTTAACTTTACACTAAGCTTCCCTACTTTCAACCATTTTTCGTAATTTTCCCTTCACTTTCCTATACTTTTACAACGTTAACTTCATTTTATGCCCATATCAACTGTATTTTATTCATTTTTGATTGGGGTTAGATATCTCTGTAAGGGAGAGTGGGGCACATAGAGTCACTTTTGGGAAAATCTTCTCTCACAGCCCTAGTTTAGGCAGCATTACGGGTTTTGGGGTTGGTGAGCCTCTATTCGACCTTCAGTCACACAAAATCATTGAGACCCGCGTAAAAATATTCGTGTCTTCTCTCACATCATCTCGAGAAGAAACCTCGGTAATTGACAGTATGTGCCCCGGGGGTGGGGCATTAGCTGTCACCATGTCTGTATCGGTATATAACTCATGGGAGAAGTGGTTTCTCGAAATGGTCTTCATGGTATCTCGGAAAGGATGTGCCAATGGACGCATTTGACCCCCGAAAATCAAAATTACACTCAAAACTTTTCTGCTACAGCGGATGATAAAAAGAGTGACAGTACCTGCCCCAATTTGGGGGAATTACTGTCAATAAATTGGATGTACGCTGCTGCTACACCTCTGAAAGTTTCGCCACTCCCATTTTGCAATCAAATAAAGGTGTAAAGAGGTTGCGATTTCACAAATTAGATGACTTAAAAAGTGAATGGGCTGCTATTGCCAGCTCATTGACAGTATGTGCCCCTGACAGCTGGTGCCCCACTCTCCCTTACAATAAGCATCCTTGTGTCACAGCTTAAATAATTTTTAAGGAATTATATTCTTAAACTACAACAGTCTCCTACCACCACGCACCTCAATCAAAATTATGAGAGATCGGAAACAAAGATTTGGGTCAGCAAGGCTTGCCTGCAATCTGATCAACGCACGATTTGTCACTTTTGCCCGCAATTTCTTCACGGCTTTGTCACTTTCAGTCAATGTTTCGTCACTTTCACTTTAACTTTTAAACAAACAACACTAATTAATTGCCACGGATAATGAAAAACTGTCCCATGCCATTTTGAGCGTTTATTGCTAGGCACTGCTGTTAGAAAATTCATTTACTCGAGAGCTAATAACTAACTTTCATTGCAGGTCTCCCGAAACCTCCCCAGGACCGCCCTTCCTAGTAACTATGACTTATTGCTTTGAATAAAAACAATTACAGCACCTCTTGTATTGTTTTTCATTTTTGATTCCGGTTTATTAGTAGCAATATGCACAAGAGTTTCACTGCTTGAGAATAGGCTATACGGGGTGGTTTTTTCAGTGAAAGCAGTTGAATACACCCAGAAAAGCGTGATCTTTGCCGCATCCCGGCCGAGCGTATCCCGAACAGATCCGGAGCCAAACTTGAGGACGATTCCTCACTTATGCGCTCGCTAGCGCGAGGTGCTGGTCAGGCGCGAACGGGACTCAAATCAAGTGCATTCGCCAAGCACCGAATTTCAAGCCCCGCGCTGGGATTGGCGCGCTCGATTACGCTCGGAGGCGGGGGGAAGGGGAGGGGGTTATTGCCTGTGTCACGTCTCTCAATCACACCCAGAAGACCGTAACTTTGACTTAACGAAATCACGAACTGACGACATTTTCGTTGATTTGAAGAAAAATTTCTTTATCTCAACAAAAATTTGTTCAATCTGACAAAACTTTCGTTCAGTGAAAGAAATTTTTTCGTTAAATGAACGAAACAGATTTCTTTGGTTTCTGGCACGAAATTTTCGTTGAATTAAATAAAATTTCTTTCATTCAAAGAAACGGTTTTCTGGGTGCAGTCCGAGAGAGTCAACGCGCTAGCAAAATGGAAGACGACGCGAGTGGTATGCTCGTCGCCTACGGGCTGTCACCTCTTGTTGATGTTTGCCGTGGTAAGTGAACTTCACTTGAAAAATCCAGTTTGTGTTCCCGATCGCTAGCAAATCCTTACGATTGTATTTGGTTATAGGTCAACGAGTTGGTGTCAAGGCACTGTTGGCCCTCGAAGAGGGGGATTTTGGATCCCTGTCCGATCTGTTCGGAGACAA
>NW_026267249.1:477422-477791 GCF_000697945.3 Frankliniella occidentalis | reverse complement strand
TCTCTAATTTTCACTGTACGTTTTCACAAAAATACAGTCAATTTTCATTTTTCTTCATCGTTTGATCATTTTTTAAATTCTTGTCTAATTTTTGGACCTCCTGTACGTAAGCTGTTACGCGACCACTATCACCACCACCCCTACCTAACCCTTCCCTGGCTCATAAGTCCCCTGACACATACGTCCACTCCATAACGAATCATCTCTAGAACCTGCCACTTTCATTGCCGCCCCGACTGCGCATTCTCTTTTGCGGCCTTGGCCCAGGTCGCAATGCTCCCGGTCCCGGAGCCGTCCCAGCCCCCAGCGAGGGCCACTAACCCCAGCCCCCGCGCAAGTGCTGCATCCAAAATCGGGCTTCTTCCTTGT
>NW_026267249.1:476934-477372 GCF_000697945.3 Frankliniella occidentalis | reverse complement strand
ACTTAAGCCAAATTTGTTAGTGTCGGGAGCGCGTATTCATGCAGCGAGTCTGGCAGCCATGCAGTTCCGGGCAGTTAGCCGGGGCATGCTCAAACTTGTTGGGCTGTGTTGACGGGTACTCTTGACAAGGTTTGTTGGGCTGTGTTGACGGGTACTCTTGACAAGGTTTAAACTAACTACAAGATAATGGCAAATGTTGCACATATTGCACACATTGGGTTTTGGCCGCGGCTGGAGAGGCCGGCCAAGTGCAATAATACCCACGTTCTATGCACACATTGGAAGGGGACCACAAGACCCAGGCGGCTCCCTCCCGTCGAATGGCAGGCCAGGACATTTGCCCATGTAAGTAGACTTATTGGTACTGTTGTTTATTTAGATGTCACATTTTATCAAAGTTCTATCAAAAACCTATCTAGATTTATGAAATGCTAGATT
>NW_026267249.1:475480-476884 GCF_000697945.3 Frankliniella occidentalis | reverse complement strand
TTGTGAAAAATTTGAACGAAACCGATTGGGGTCGCAAAAACGGGTCCCGAGAGGAGGTTCCGATCCTAGACCTCTCTTGGTGATCTCTGTTGATATGGTTCAAACATTTTTCATGGAAAGTACTTATTACTTGCAAAATCTGGGCGCTGTAGCTCAAACGGTTCCGGAGATATGTGCATGCAAAGATGGCAAAAAAGGGATGAATTTGGGAAATTTTTGATGAAATTGGCGTGAAATGACATCCAAACTCCCTACGGGCAGCTTAAACCAGTGCTAAACCTTATCTAGGGGTGCAAACAACTACTCTTAAAAGCGCCTTTGAAATCTGACTGTATCACCGGAAAACCTTCCCTTGTAAGGTGAACTGCACCCTGGTGACGAACCTACGGCCCTCCGTTTATGACACTTGCTTATTGCGTGGGGTCGCTCGCCGATCGTCCGCAGGGGATCATAGAGGCCGGGCTCCTCCAAGGTGTCCCCGTCCGTCAGAGATCCTTCCCCGCCCTGGGCGACGCGCACTGCGAATGCCCTGCTTGGTAGGACGAAAATTTCGTCCGTTCTGCTCTATCTCGCACCGTTTGGGTGCTATGGGGCGTTTCTTGACGAAGAGAAGGTGAAAATGACCAAATTGTCGATTAAATCGTTAAAAAGACTTTATTTCGAAAAATTGTATATACACTCCCATAACCCTGTCTCGGGTGGCAGCGCCGCAGGCCAAGGTAGATGTATGCCAGGCGCGTCGCAGCGTAACAGTGTTTCGTGAGATAGCGCGAAGCCTGTTACGCGAGACGTCGTCTGGCGTACATATAGCTAGTATCCTAACAATGGGTTGGTGAAAAGTAATCTATTTCCGACACAACTACATTTGTCTAAGAATGGTGAGACAAAGTAAGCATTTGGGTAGGTAATTACGTGCTACACTCCCAAAGAGTAAACTTCGCCTGTTTGTTGGTAAAATTACCCCTCTTGGGTGAAAAAACTGTTTTTCACACCTACGAGGGTAAAATTACGAATAGAAGTCTCGGAGCATTCCAGAGGAAAGACACTAAGTGCCAGCGTGTCTCAAGCCAGGTAGGCGCCGTAGCGGCGTGGTTAAAGGTGCGGATTCGTAAGTACGAGGTTCAACCCTCAGAAGGGTGACCCATGTCTTATCATACAGTTCAGCTTCATACCCAAGGTGGAGATCAATCTGTTAACCTCGTGGGTTGGTAAATACACTCTACTATGAGATCAAAAATTGCACCCCATGGGTTGAGAATTTTACCTACCCATGTCTATAGTAAAATCACTCTTCCAAGGGTCGATAAAATTTATCACCCGATTTTCTTGAGTGAGCGTTATGGAACCCAAAAGGGTAAAATTCTCCATTTTTTTACAGTGTTTCGGTGAGAAATACCCTGTACC
>NW_026267249.1:470329-474157 GCF_000697945.3 Frankliniella occidentalis | reverse complement strand
ACGCCTACATGCACTTCTACGGTTGATTCGACTGATGGATGTGACTGGATGTTCAAATCTGGATGCTCGGGGACTATTCCAAATGGAATGTTGTATACTTTTCGTGTAACCAATGAGGAAAGGCTGCCATCATGCATGGACACTGTACAGTAATTCGACTTATGGATTTTTATTTTCATATTTGCAATAGTCCGCGAGCATCCAAGTTTGAACCTCAGAAGACCTCCACGTGTGATGTGACTGTAGGTTCCTTCCATCACCAAGAGTGGGAAAATATGAAAGACAATATGAAGAGTTGGACTTCGGTCAGGAAGAAGGATGGTTCAAGACATATTCCACCTTTCATATAGGGTTGGAGAGGAAATGCAGACACTTTTACATGCTCATCGTATAAACCCCTCAAGATTGGATGCAAAAACTTTAGGCTGCGCAGCCAGGATGCCGTGGAAAAGCTCTTGGGCTTGATCCGGCAGTGTGGTGGATCCAGTTCAGACCTCACCTGTGAGCAGTTTGTTAAGCTATGAAAACCTGCCTGATCAGAAGGTACTCCTGAATAATCAAGGGCAAAAACTGCTTAGGCGAAGAGCCCCATTTTTTGAATGACCTTCAGGTATATTTAAACTAGGTAGATGTACGCCAGACCACGTCTCGCGTAACAGGGTTCGCGATATCTCACGAAACACTGTTAAGCTGCGACGCGCCTGGCATACATCTACCTTGGCCTGCGGCGCTGACACCCGAGTCGGGTAGTGCAAAAATGTACACAAAGATACGGGCCTACGGCCTGTCCACGGCCCGTCACCTCGACTAAGCATACAGGGTTGTACTTTATTCGCTTATCTTCGTCAAAACTACCATCTCGCGGCTCAACGGTTTAAGCTAGAGCGAAACGGACAAAATTTTCGCTCAAAGGGCTCTACTTTGATGTGTTACCCCTAAGAAGACCATGAAAAAATATTTTCAAAAAATGTCCTTTTTGAAACCCGTTGTTTTTGATTTTTTTTAAATCCAATTTTTGACCTAGAAGGCTCATCTTCGTACTTGACCTGTATTGAGATGGTACAAAGCGACCCTGAAAATCCCAGGTCGCTCGCTCAAATCGTTTTCGAGTTTTCGTGCGGACAGATACACAGACACACAGACAGAAAACGTTTTTCCGACCAGACGGAGTAATAGGCTTCGCTAATCGCTCAGCCAAAAAGAAGAAATATATTGCGACCTGAGGTTTTTGATTTTTTTAAAGTCAATTTTTGAGCTAGAATGCTCACCTTCGAACTCGATCTCTCGTTTTAGCCGCCCTTCTGCTTTTAAAAAGGCATTAAAGCGGGCTTATGCAACCGCTCCCGTGTCTGTCTGTCTGTCCGTCGACGGGTAAGAGGAAGGAGATGAGCTAGAGGTCTACAAATTTCAGGGTATCTTAGGGGTCACTCCTGGACAACGAAACGCCTGGTGCAAATCCTGGCAACCACCCCTAAGGGGGTGAAAGGAGGTAACAAAGAAATAGGGGTTGGTCCAAAAAGTAAAAAATCAAATATTTTTTAATGATCTCCTATGGGGTAACTCGTGAAAGTAGAGCCCTGTGGGCGAAAATTTGGTCCGTTTGACTATATCTTGCACAGTTTGGGCGCTCGAGTGCTTTTTTCGACGAAAATACGGCGAAAATGACCACGTTGCCCATAAAGACGTACAAGGAGGCGTCCAATCGTAAAATGTCAGAGGGAGTACCCCCCCCCCCCCAAACAACACATTCTGAATCAGGAACTACCCTCGGATTTGCCGTATCTTTTACTGTTTCGGCCCTAGAGGTGGATATATTTAAAACAATAGAAGAAAGTCAAGTTCTAGGACTGTTTGTCAATCAATATACAATCTAGAAACTGCGTGGGTTAATTTTTTGTAAGCAAAGCAGAAGGGTGGGGTGTAGTCACGGTGTTGCCCCGTGACAGTCTTTTGTCATGCCCAAGGAGCAAATTTCTAGGGCCGCAGGCCCACCACAGGACGCTTTACTTTTACTCAATATTCAAAGTGATTTACCGGTCACATTATTTATTTGAACTTAGGTCATCACTGGAGTAAGAGGCTTCGCTAATCGCTCAGCCAATTAGGGGAGGGGGTCTCAAGAAGTTTCCCGATTCAAATACCTCTTGTCAATAATTTCAAGGAAAATCATAACCAGGACAAAATAAACTGATTTCTGTACCTACTACATTCAACTTTGCTAAAAGACGATTTAGGCTCATCTGACCAAGAAGAAGAAAAGAACAAGCAGGCCCGCCCTTCCGCCAAACGAAGTTGCCAGCTTCGCTTCGCTGCGCCGGCAACTCCGTTCGGCAGGGGCCGGGCCTGCTTGGCCTGCCGGCGGCAGTGGTCGGGCCTGCGGCCCGACCATTTCTGTCACGCGATTTGCTGTACAACATAATCAAATGATGTAACGGGCCTTCGGCCCGCAAAGCCCGTCGTCCTTAAAATTTGCTCCGTAGACACGAGAAAGGGATGTAACGGTGAAACACCGCGACTACAACCCACCCTTCTGCTTAGAAAACGTTTTTTGGGGTGGGGGGAGGGAGTTTCTTACCTCTTTTGCGGTTTTTGGCCTTCTTTTACTTTTAATTTTTCACTACAGCAATTTTTAACTTATTTTCGTCAAACAAGACCCTCTAGCGCCTAAACGGTTAGAGATAGAGCCAAACGGACGAAATTTTCGCCCATAGGGCTCTACTTTGACAAGTTACCCCGTAGGAGACCATTCAATATTTTCAGAAATTAATAAAAAAAAAATTGGGCCACTTTTGTGAGAGAAACTCCCACTAGCGCCCAAACGGTAAAAGATAGAGCAAAATAGATGAAATTTTCGCCCAGAGGGCTCTACTTTGACGAGTTACCCCTTAGGAGCTCATAAAAAAAAAAATTCTGACTTTTTTTACCTACCCCCTTTTCTTTGATACCCCCTTTCAGCCCCTTAGGGTTGGTTGCCAGGATTTGCCGTAGGCGTTTCGTTTTCTTGGAGTGAACCTTAAGATACCCTGAAAATTTGAAGTCTCTAGCACATCTCCTTCTAGTGGAACAGACAGACAGACAGACAGACAGACAGACGGACAGACAGACACACAGACAGACAGACAGACACGAGGTCGTTTGCATAAGCCCGCTGGTTAGCTTTTTCAAAGCAGAAGGGCGGGCTAAAAAATGCGACAAGCATCATGGCCGCTGGGGGTGTATGAAACAGTCTTCGACCACAACTGAGAAATCGAGTCAGCGGTACTGCGTTCAATTGTTCTGACTTTGTGGTCGAAGAATTTCTCAAAAAACCCCACCGCCATGATGCTTGTCTCATTTTCGCTTTTCTTCTTCTTGGTCAGAGGTAGCCCAAATCGTCCATCAACTAACTGCTGACTACTTTTTCCTTTTCAGATGCATCATCAGAAGTAGAAGAAGAGATCATGGACCACAATAATTGTGCGTGATGGTGGGTCTGAACTTGCAAGTTGCCCAGATGTTCCTGACGAATCTCGTAAGATAAAGATAAGCACCAAGTTTCTCGAATTACAAAATTTGAAATTGTCAATGCTGTCAAAGGGGGAGGGGTTGTATTTTTCATTTGTAATTTAGCCTGAAAACCTTTTTAAAGCAGACTAAACCTGTAACTACATGTAAGCATTTTTGTTTGAAGAGAATCGTTTTACTATAATTCCTCAAGTAAACTACAACTATATGTCTTGTTAAAATTGCTGATATTTTTGTTATTTTATCACATACTATTTTTTATTTTTGTTTTCAAATATATATCTCGGCTGTTAACACAGTCACCTTGTATAAAAAAAATCTTGG
>NW_026267249.1:467275-468801 GCF_000697945.3 Frankliniella occidentalis | reverse complement strand
TTTCTTCATCCAAACGTAGTTTGGAGTTCTCTTCGGACACAGAAGTCTTTGAGGAGAGACTGACAGCCTGCAGCATCGTCGTCTACATATAATAGACCATTCCGATAAGCCGAAAAAGAAGAAGAGAAGGAAGAAGCAAATATATTTTTTGGGAATCAATGGACCTTCTACCACGGGGGGGGCGGTAAATTGACGCTAGAAGTATTTCCCCCGCCGGTAAGAAATTCCTAGAGGAGCTTGCACCTCTAACTGCCTGCCTGCTCGTGCTGAAAAGTTGTATACGAATTGATGGCAACTGCTACTACCGGAGCCTGTCCATGGCGTTGTGGAGGGAAGAACACTCGCATCCTGTTATCACACGTAAGCTTGCACTCTTCATGCAGACAGGTGAGAGGGTTGCTGAATTTACCGATACCAAGAACAAGCCTGGTGAATATATTCGGTCAAGTGGTGCCGAAATTCTCGGCACTTAGGCAACCGAAAATGAAATTTACGCCGCGGCCACTTGGCTTGGAGTTGATATTTATGTAGAGTTGAATAACGGTAAATGGCAGAGATTCAGCCGTACCAGCTGCTTTCCAGGCCAGTTCTCGTACTATGCTGTGTACCGTATATAAAAATTAAAAATTAGGATCATCACGAAGTTGTCAGCGAAGATAAAATTGGAGAATCTTTATTTGATAATAATTAAACAATTGTTGATGCTCTCATTTTCTTTGGAGTTAAGGCATCATTCACTGTTCAATGTATTGCTCTTAAATTTAATAACATTTTAGTGAAGCATCCCTTGTTCCATCCATCTCATGACCTAACAAAAAATTGTTGGCTGAGCGATAAGCGACCGAAAAAGTTTCATTCTGTTTGTTTGACTGTTTGTCTGTCTGTCCGCACAATAGCTCGAGAAACAGCCTTGTACCGTTTGGGTACTAGGGGGCATCTCTTGACGAAAATGTAGTGAAAATGACCAAATGGTCTCTTAAACCGTAAACAAAGGCTTTATATCAAAAAATTGTGTGTACAGTCCTTTTCACTCGACTCGGGTGTCAGCGCCGCAGGCCTAGCTTCAAATGCGCAAGGCGCGTCGCAGCGTAACAGTGTTTCGTGAGACATCGCGAAGCCTGTTACGCGAGACGTGGTCTGGCGTACATATAGCTAGTTCTTGAAGCGCATCCGATATGATGTCCTGGGAGTGCAGTCATCAGGGGAAGACGTGGCAGATTTGAACACCTCTCCCTTCATGTATGTCAAGCAGACATTCACTATGCCGATGAGATGTTGCTGAGAAGAAACATGATCACCCCTAGTTTGAAGTTTTAACAGCCACCATTAATGGTAGGGATGACCTTCATGCGGGGTCTGTCACCGATGTAAATGTTGATCATCGGCTGTAAGCGATTAGCGAATCCTATAGGGTATTTTAATGGAGCGCCGGAACTAAGAAGAACAAAAGCCGAGGGGTCTACAACTCGCCTCAGCCGTGTACTTTTGAGTATAGATTATAAGGATTATAGCGTGATTATGAGATT
>NW_026267249.1:461485-467225 GCF_000697945.3 Frankliniella occidentalis | reverse complement strand
TTAATAAAACCATCAGGATTTATTTTAGAACCAAACCATTTACCGGGAGTTTTGCACCCATATCAGATCTGAAGAGACTATCTTATGTGTCAAATCTTGTTGGCTGAGCGATTAGCGAAGCCCATTACTCCACTGACCGAAAAAGTTTCATTCTGTTTGTTTGTGTGTTTGTCTGTCTGTCCGCACGATAACTCAACAAGGAATTGAGATAGCGATCTGGGAATAGACGGTTCCCGCTCTGCGCGTTTCGGTAAGAAGTAAGGAAATCAGGACTGGAACCAGTGTGACAAGCCCGCTTAATTGTCATACTTTACAGTTAAGTTTTACATAACCTACGTCGAGTAAGTCCACTGTAACTACGTAGCCTCATTTGTACTAGTTTTTAGCGTAATTTGAAAACTTTCCGGTGACGATCTCCTTAATTCTTCTTGAAATGCACACAGCGGGAACTATCTATTTCAGGGTCGGTTTGTATCATAAGAAGACAGATCGAGTTCGAAGATGGGCATTCTAGCTCAAAAATTGGCTTTTAAAAAAATCAAAAACTACAGGTCGCAAAATGTATATTTATCAAATATTTTTAAATGGGTTCCTAAGGGGCGAACCGTCAAAGTAGAGTCTTTTGGGCGAAATTTTGTCCGTTTGGCTCTATCGTGTACCATTTCGGTGCTAGGGGGCATTTCTTGACAAAAATGATGTGAAAATGATCAAATGGTCGATTAAATCGTTAAAAAGACTCCTGTTAACCCGTCTCGGGTGTCAGCGCCGCAGGCCCACCTATATGTCCGCCAGGCGCGTCGCAGCGTAACAGTGTTTCGTGAGATATCGCGAAGCCTGTTACCCGAGACGTGGTCTAGCGTACATATAGCTAGTATAATCGGGGGAGTCTGCAGTGGACTAACGTTGTGTCGGTATGGTGCAGGACCTGCCGTCAGAATGGATGTGGCTCCCCATATTAAATTTAGTGATACTTTTTTTTAACAATTCGCGAGACATTTTTTTTTAAACATATGGGAAAATGTGTGTTCATTTTCGTCCATTTGCGAACAATTAAGCTGCACGTCACACAAATATTATTAATGTTTAAAGAATACCATGTAGGGACTTTCCTTGTTCACTTTCTTTGGAGTTAATAGAATATTCTTGATCTCACCCACTAAACAATATTAGAAATTTTATATTTCCTTTGAGGTTGTATTGTGTATGTTTGATTCATTAATTATTGATTCATTGTCATCTTCCAAAACATACTATAATCTTTTCACCTTCATAGGCATACCTTTTAGCTTCTCTTTCTTCAATGTTTATTAATATTGCAACCTATCTTTTTTCCCATTATAGAGGCGCTCCATTCGTGAGTCGCTTGAACGGCCATCTACTTCTTCACGCCAAATACTTGTTCCTTGGAGGGATGTCAGTGCTGAAGAGCCTGACGTCTAAGGAGATTTGCTGACAGAAATCGATATGAGGTTATGCATTTTCGGTTTCATGACAGATATTGCTGTGACACGGTTCATGGAGTCAAGGCTGGAAGAGGCCGCAAAAGAAAGAGACCTCAATTTTGTGGTTTTCCCCGCTACCACTGCTTTTACATTACGGCTTGACAAAGAAGACTTCTATGCACTCTGTGAGAGGAAGCAAATAATGTATAGTGTACGTACTCAAATAGTTTGTTTACTTGAATTTACTTGTTTACTTGCAGCACGAAACATTCAGACGAAGTTCTTTAGGTTCCCTGAAGGCTTTGCAAACATTCTAAGAACGATATCTGCTACACTGGTCATAGCTTCAAAAAACTGACAATGTCTTTTTTGGCTTTAAAAAATAAAGTTTTAAAAATGTCTCTTCTGTTACGGGACGTGTGGCTTACTCCGCTTCATGGCCAACTAAGGGAACACTATGTGTTGCTTGTAGTTGGTCCAGGAAGCAGAAGACGATGATAAAACTGTTCTACGCAAGGGGGCCTCAACTCCGGCAATCCGGTGTACACCCACCTAGCCATCCGATTGCAATCTTAAAAAACCAAGGCAATCCACGAAATATTGGAAAATCCCAGGCGATCTTCAAAATCTGCGGCAATCCAGAAAAATCCAGGCAATCCAGCGAAAATCTGTAGCAATCCTTAGCAATCTTAAGCAATCCCGTGGAAAAACGACAGGGCCTGTTTAGTTCCCTTTTTGTTTCGAAACTGCCCGGGCCAAGCAGGGTGTGCTAACTTAACCAAAATTAAATTCATATACGAATGCTAATGTTTCAGTTAACACCCCTACCATTTATCGCAAACATGAACATGAAACATGACGTTTTTCCCTTTATAACAATACGTGAAGTTATGATCTTATAACGGTAATATTAATAACTTTGGCGGATCAACTTTGCAATTTTCGTTATTTTTTAACGTTATTGGCTGAGCGATTAGCGAAGCCTATTACTCCGTCTGGTCGGAAAAAACTTTTTCTGTCTGTCTGTCTGTCCGCACGATAACTCGAGAACGAATTGAGTGAGCGACCTGGGATTTTCAGGGTCGTTTTGTGTCATTAAAAGACAGATCGAGTTCGAAGATGAGCATTCTAGCTCAAAAATTAGATTTAAAAAAATCAAAAACCACAGGTCCCAAAAATGAGTGTTTTTAAAAATATTTTTTTTTGATTTCCTAGGGGTTAACTCATCAAAGTAGAGCCATCTGGGCGAAAATTTTGTCCGTTTTGCTCCAACCATTTCAACGCTAGAGGATATTTTCGACGAAAATGAGCGAAAAAATGTACAACCATGCATGCTTAGTCTAAGTGACGGGGTTGACGGGCCGGAGGCCCGAATCTTTGAGTACATTTCTGCTCCACCCGACTCGGGTGTCAGCGCCGCAGGCCAAGGTAGATGTATGCCAGGCGCGTCGCAGCGTAACAGTGTTTCGTGAGATATCGCGAAGCCTGTTACGCAAGACGTGGTCTGGCGTACATACAGCTAGTAAAATATAACGTTATTTTTAGATTTTGTTGCTCCAACTAACGTTAATTAATTTCAAGTTTATTCCGAGATATCTTTTTTAACGTTGACTCGAAAATCGTTCGAATTTATAGGGAAATATTTCAACTAACCGAAAAGAAATGAGTAATTTCCGTTTGTTTCTGAATTTTCGTTTATGTTAAGTTTGCACACCCTGCTCGCCACCGGGGAATGACTGAAGCAGCGCGTAGAAACTCCAGCTGCCGCGCTCATGTCATCATCGTGCGAGCTGCGCGGAGCCGTATTTTGCAAACGTTCGCGAGCGACACGTCACGCCAGCGCCAGATGTCGAAGAGAATCTAGGAGCCATTCCGCCGACAGCAAAAGTATTTACAAAGCTTGATTGCCAGCAAAGCTATCATCAGATCAAATTAGAAGAAGAATGTAAATCTTTCACTTGCTTTCTCACGCCGTTAGGACATTTTGTCTATAAACGCTTGCCAGTGGGAAAAAGCTCGGCAGCCAAAATATTGCAGAAAAGGCTTACTGAAATCTTGTCTAGGGGAACATTAGCGAGGTTAAGCTCAAAGCAGAAGATTGTTGTTATGATGGAGGACATTTTCATATTCGCCGACAACAACGACGAGCATGACGTATTCTCAGGACAGTATCAGGTCAACTGCAGGATATGCCAGCACCCAAGGACGAGACATCACTTCGTAGCTTTCTTGGAATGGTGAATCATCTCTGGAAATTTAATTCTAACCTGTCTAATCTTTCTGGACCTTTGAGAAATTTGTTGAAGGACAGCAGCCTATCATGAGAGAGGGCAAAGGCAGAGATCAAAGCTCTCTTCACTCAACCAGCAGTGTTAGCTCGATATTACCCCGACCTCGCGACAAGAATAGCAGCAGACAACGCCATGAAACCACCTGAAAGCCATTTCAACACTGTTAGAAATTCCGTAGGCTAATTACGGAATTCTTACGCAACTCACCGTAAATTCCAAATACGGTACCAAACCGTAACGGGATGACTGTAACTTAAAGATACGGACTTGTCCGTATTTCAAATAACGGTGCATCCCGTACATTATCCCCGTCAAATTAAATATGAAATAATTTTTGAAACAAATCGTTTAAACAATTGAGCTGTCCATAGAGATACATATTATTGCCTCTTTCGCAAAACCATAACTTTACGCTCTCGTATCTCTCAAAATCCAATTCTTCGACTTACAGTGCAATTTTATTATTTTCCTTAATCAATTAGTCAAAATTTTACGGAAAATCTTACGGTTTATCCGTAACTTTAGATTACGGTTTCTCCGTATGGTTTCCGAAGAAAATACAAAAAAATTACGGTACATTCCGTGAAAAAAATTTCTTGACAATTCCGTTCAAAATTCCGTGGAAACAGTGAAGGTCGATGACTCCAACGGAATGCAGATACGCACAGAAGGAGGCTCTAGCTCTGACATGGACATGTGAGAGACTGACTCTCTACTAGATTGGTTTGAAGGAGGTGCAACTTTTAACGGATCACAAGCCTTTACTTCCAATTCTCAGCAGCAAACCCATCAGCGACTTGTCGCCCAAACTCCATAGGTTTCGGATGCGACTTTTGCCCTACTCATTCACTATCTCACATGTATTGATATATAATTTTTATTGACGTTACTGAGTGTTGTTAGACATGCGTAGACTTTTAAATTCTCGCGCTCACGAGGAGGAACTAGCGTCAGAACCAGCGCCTGCTGGAAAGCCCTCGCGCTGCATTCGCGACAGCGCGGGGTGCTACCCGATCCAGCCCGGGACGGCTCGATCGGCGCACGACACGTCAGACGTGCCTCGGTCCTTGGCCTGAGAACATCAGCCTAAATAGTAAGTACTTGGTGGTCGGCCCTAAGAACTGAATATCTTTGCACTTCATTTCTTACACCCTTCAACCATCGTGCTACACCCTGCATAGCGTGTCGGTGTGTGGTTTACCCATTTCGGTCTTAGTCAATACCCGCCCGGCATGACACTATACTAGTGTCCTCCCATTAATGTTTCCATTATACAGTTCCTTGCACTTCAGAGTTCTTGGACATCTAGAGAGAAGCTAAGAAACGCTCAATCTTCTTGTGATCTTATCTAACTGGTTCAAAATTTTCACATCAGTGGGTGGAGGACATGATTTTGTTCTGCACTTGTTTTAGTGGTTGATTTTGGTTGCCTCACTGGTTAGTTGTCAGTCTTAGCCAATTTGATTGCTTGCATCACACTTCCTACACCAAAGGTTACTAAGTAGGACTGTATTCAATACGAATGTAGAGTAGAGTGGAACTCACATTTAGAACAAAAATCATGTTATAGTATGCCTTTCCCATTTTAAAATTAAATAACAACACAATTAACAGATGAGCTCTTCGTCTTTTAGTATGATTTATACCGTTGCATCTCTCCTCTCTTATGTTATACCAATAGTTTGGATTTATTCCGAAGTCATTTTGAATGACGTGGTTTTTGTGTGTACATATTGTACATAATGTACAGCTTTGTATCTCTTGTCAAATCATATGACATTACACCAACCGTTTAAATTTATTTCGGAAGTGGTTGAGATTAAAGGATGCCCAGACATAATTACTCAGTCATTTTGAATGACGTAGTTTCTGTGTGTTACTAGCTTCGATTACTAAGCAGCACACTTGCAGTGTGTCTCTTCACACTGAATAAACAGCCTCACTTGGCACAACTTACCAGTAAACAGCATACACGTTGACAGCTACACTAGAGAACACTTACCCCCG
>NW_026267249.1:452616-453118 GCF_000697945.3 Frankliniella occidentalis | reverse complement strand
TTCCATGTCCAGGAGAAGAGCTTGAAAAGTTTGTGTTTGACGAGGGAGAGCACTTCAGGTGACCATGAGAAGGCCCTGACTTGTTATGAGTGTGCGAGACCATCTCACAACCCATAGCTCTAAATGAATAATTGCTTTCCTCATTAAGGTATGATGATACAGACGGTGAAGAACTTTGCGAACTATTCTTTCGGAGAGAGTTCCCATGAGAAGGGCTGCCAGTGAGTGTCGATGAGGGAATGTTTTTGTTGTATTGTTGTAAGTCTGCTGCTGAGAAGACAACTCATACCCCAAAGACTTTTCTCCCTTATTAAACTTCTTGTGTTCAAATGAATCAGGTGACAGAGACCTCTTTAAGGTGTTGCGGAAAGAATCCCCATCTAATGCGTGATTCTCTCCGAACTCAGTTTCTTCATCCAAACGTAGTTTGGAGTTCTCTTCGGACACAGAAGTCTTTGAGGAGAGACTGACAGCCTGCAGCATCGTCGTCTACATATAATAG
>NW_026267249.1:450995-452001 GCF_000697945.3 Frankliniella occidentalis | reverse complement strand
CGTCTACATATAATAGACCATTCCGATAAGCCGAAAAAGAAGAAGAGAAGGAAGAAGCAAATATATTTTTTGGGAATCAATGGACCTTCTACCACAGCATTTTGCATCTCTTACATGTTCAAAATGATTTTTTAGTGCCAATGTTATATATTTTTGAGACAACGAATCACTCACAAATCGGCCCTATCAGCCCTAAACGATACCTTTGCTTCTTCCTTCTCTTCTTTTTTGGCTCAGCGGAATGGTCTATTCTCAAAGAAGTCTACATGAAACAGAACACAATAGACCATCCCACCGAATGGGGAAGAAGAAAGAAAAGAATCAAAAAGTACCGGAAACAGTCCCGAAAACCAGTATGTAGATCATTTGTGTACACCTCTATGGCACACCAACAAGTCCAGAATAATTATCTTGGCCAAGAAAACTAGAAAAAGTGAACGATTTGATCTGTTTATCAATACTGTTTCCGGTGGTTTTTGATTCTTTTCTTTCTTCTTCCACAGTCGGTGGAATGGTCTATTGTTGGCACTGTTGCCAAAAATCACTGTGAATAATTAAAAAGAAATAGGGTCAGGTCGGGGGAAAATGAGACACCTCTAAATTGGGGAAGAATGACACATTCGCTTCTCTAGATTGGTTTGCATGCTTTTTGACCTCATTTCTAGTGTTTGGCTGCTTAAAACTCATCTTTTAACATTCGACTTCAATAGGGTATTTCGGGTAAGCGAAGCAGCGGAAACGGAACAGCCGAGCGGCTGCTGGATTCGTCTCAGCCTGCGAACTGCGCATGCGCAGTAGACTCTGCGCCGTCCCACTGCCTCCCCCTCTCCCCCGCGCATCAGCGGCAGAGATGCAACCAGTGGTGGACTGGGCAGTTCCGTTTCCGCCGCGCCGCTTACCCGAAATACCCTATTATTAACCGGTTCTGGGAAGTTAACTCGCTTGTTCTCGTCACGAAACATACCTAATGGGCAGCCTGTCCGACCACATATACACAAGGGCTCTA
>NW_026267249.1:450175-450538 GCF_000697945.3 Frankliniella occidentalis | reverse complement strand
GGGGGATGACTTTCCTCGCCCCTCGGCGAGTCCCGGACTCGGTCCGGGGGATGACTTTCCTCGCCCATCAGCGAGTCCCGGACTCGGTCCGGTGGATGATGTATGACGCCCCGCAGCGAGTTCCGGACGCGCCCCATAGGCTGAATATGTGCCCCCAGTGGTGAGTCCCGCACTCGCCCTGGGGGTTGACTTACTGCCCCCTGTGGCGGGCCCTGTACTCGCCCCATAGGCTGAATATGTATCCCCTGTGAAGTGTCCCGCACTCGCCCGGGGGGGTGAATTACTGCCCTGTGGCGGGCCCCCCGTGCTCGCCCTATAGGCTGAACTTTGTACTGTGACATTTAAAAATTTGAAAGAAAAATA
>NW_026267249.1:448066-449625 GCF_000697945.3 Frankliniella occidentalis | reverse complement strand
AGCTATGCACAAATTATTGCACCAGAAATTGGGTGGTGAAATACTGAAGCCAGCGATGCAAGTACATCACTGGCAGATTTGGGACCCAAACGCCAGGCCTCTAACCTGCCCCTCACTTCCAGTACAAACTTCAACCCAACACTCCAAGTAACTGGTGGAATTTGTACTCACTTCAGTGACATGTCAGCACCGGCTCCTCTGTGTCGCGGCCGTCGCAAAGGCAGATGAGTGGAAATGTACATCACAAACACATACACAATTCACAGCTTTTCTCAAAACAGGAGCGCAGCCCGCGGGGGTTGCTGCCCGACTTGATGGCGCAATTAGGCGCTTGTGAGAGCCTGGCGGTCGCGGAGGTAGACAAAGCGACGGACTACCGTACCGACTTCGCTGACGTCTCTGGCAAGCTCAGCGCAAGGAAATAGTTCCCCGATCTTGGGTGTGTCCACTCAGTCAGATCAGTCAGTAAACATTTATTACCACTGTGAGAAATATCGTCGAAAAGTTACAAAAATTCTGTGAACTCGAATTATAATTTTAGTCGTAAATTTACGACAGCACATATTTTGTCTGTACCTCAAGGCAGTACTAGTTCAATCACCATTGCACCCTTTTTTTTATGCCATATTTTTTCTTATGTAAGGCCCCCTTTAGTCCATTTCTGGCAGTGTTTTATTTTTGTTACAATGAGGTGTAAAAGAAAATATGCAATTGTGAATAGAAAACCATGAATTGAGTGCAATACCGTACAGTAATATTTCCTGGGGTCCAACCTCTTAAACTTTTGTCGTTCAGCTAATGCGGAAGTTGTGACTTTGTTTAGTTGAAGAAATTTCAGTCGTAGTCATACCAGTCTCTATTAACAACAATATTAGAATTGCCACTCTTGACCATTAAAGGTAGATTAAATGTTGAGACCATGAAAGGAAGATTTTGCATGTATGCTGTAAAATTTAAGATATGAAGAGAAAAAAAGCCTTCTGTTTTGTTTTACATTTAATTTAGGAGCATATGAAATAGATTCAAATCTGTAGATTTATGCAGTGCAAAAGGTTTCATCACAACCAAGTAATTTATTTTCAGACAAGTTTCCTGTCTGACATGATGCCATGCCTATGGTGAAGCTATTAATCTGGATTTCATGCTTCTTGAACAAAAAGTGTAATCAGAAAGCCAGCAACTGAATCTTCTTCTGCTGTTACGCGGAGTTACCGATTGCTTGTTGAATTGTGCCGAAGAATTTCTAAATCCTTAACTGGTGACACTGGAGCAGTGTTTTTTGACAAATTGGTGTCAAAACATATCAGGAAATAACATTTGGTTGTCTCTACCTCAACCCATCACAAATTTATAAGGCTTTCAAAATGTATTCTGGCATTGTCATTTTCAAAAACTTTTTATTTAAGAATGACCACATTAACATTCCTAGCTGCTGTTCTGCGAATTTGAGGCTCCCAATATTTGCCCCACCACATTGCTCTTGTTTTTCTGGTTAAAATGACACCAGAACTAGATTTTTCAATTCATTTTTCACAAACTGCAACACTGAGCGACCAACT
>NW_026267249.1:446668-448016 GCF_000697945.3 Frankliniella occidentalis | reverse complement strand
CTCCCCTCCCCTTTAGGTCTCTATTTACATGTGACGGCCCAGGGTCGGTGCCCTGGTTCCCGGCGGTAGGCACCGCCCACCTGAGCCCCAGCGGAAGGAAGGCGAACACGACAGGTCGGCACACTCGTGCTTGCGCATGAGCCCAGGCACCACCAGGGTGGGGACGTCCTCATGCCAGCTGCCGAAGGTGATGGGCAGCATGACCTGGGTGTTGACCCGCTGACTTTTCGTGCCGACCGCGCCGGTCAGGCTGACGCCCTTGAGGGGCAGCTGGGGGATGGAGCCGTGGTGTGACTGCAGCTCCGCCCAGAAGCCCGCCGAGGCGCAGGTGGCCTCGGCACCGGAGTCCAGGAGCACGAGGACAGAGGCATCAAAGATGGTGACGATTACCTCCGGGCAGACTCTTCGCACCAGGTGCCCGTCCTCGTACTCGTCCTCAAAGACTCGGCGTCAACGTCGGGAAACAGCGCGTACAGGTGTAGTGCGGTCGAGACGGCGAGGTTGGGGGCCGCCTCGACCCTGGGGCGTTTCCCGGCGCCGGTCCTTCACCGCCGTCGGGGTGCGGCTGGTCGCCGCCGTTGCCCTCCTCACCCTTTTTAGCCCGCCCTTCTGCTTTTAAAAAAGCATTCAAGCGGGCTTATGCAACCGCTCTCGTGTCCGTCCGTCCGTCCGTCCGTCGTCCGTGTAAGAGGAAGGAGATGAGCTAGAGGTCTGCAAATTTCAGGGTATCTTAGGGGTCACTCCTGGACAACGAAACGCCTGGTGCAAATCCTAGCAACCATCTTTGAGGGGTTGAAAGGGGGTAACAAAGAAATAGGGGTTGGTCCAAAAAGTAGAAAATCAATTTTTTTTTTATGGTTCCCTACGGGGTAACTCGTGAAAGTAGAACCCTTCGGGCTAAAATTTCGTCCGTTTGCGTCTATCTTGCACCGTTTGGGCGCTAGAGTTGGTTTTTCGACGAAAATACGGTGAAAATGACCACGTTGCACATGAAGACGTACAAGAAGGCGTCCAATCGTAAAATGTCTAGAGATGGTCACTTTATGCGATCACATATTTCGCATAATGTTTTAGAATCGTTCAAAATGGAAAGATATCAACTTTTTAATGTTAATGGACCATTGTACAGTGCATTTCCAGCCCGCATAATTTCGCATTATTTGGTATTTTTTCCCGCATAACGTTTTTTTTGCATTATACGCGCATAATTCGCATTTTCCACGAACAAAATAGCGAAATTACTGCAAATTTATCAAGATTTTAGACTTTTTGTCGTGTTTTAACTGTATGTTTTAATAAAAACGTGGGTCTTTTGACGGAAATAACTGATTTTTCTTCCTTTGCGCTG
>NW_026267249.1:444104-446618 GCF_000697945.3 Frankliniella occidentalis | reverse complement strand
ACTTTTTATTTAAGAATGACCACATTAACATTCCTAGCTGCTGTTCTGCGAATTTGAGGCTCCCAATATTTGCCCCACCACATTGCTCTTGTTTTCCTGGTTAAAATGACACCAGAACTGGATTTTTTAATTCATTTTTCACCAACTCCAACCCTGAGCGACCAACTCTCAGTCTTTCTGTTCGCCCAGGGTTCGGGCCAAAACTCTTGGCTGGCCCTGGGTTGCAAGTTTTGGTCTTATTTACACCAGTCAAAGCCTAACTTTTTTTTTCAATCTCTAGTAGTAACTAAATGTGTCACGTGTCTCAGTGAGTCTATTAGTCCCATCACTGATAGAACTTGTAGCAAAATCTATGTAATAGTGAGGAGAAGGGCAATTTACATACAGTGCAAATAATTCGATGACATGTTTATTGTTAACATTGTTGAACACTGATGCTGTTTTGTACACTTAACCAAGAATGCTACCAGGAGGCAACTTGGAACATGACGGGCACATGCTGTTATAACTTCATGCACATTACTGATTGCACAGTTGCTTCTTCTGGTGAAAATGTTCGACTTCACAAAGTATTATTCACAGTGTGTTCATCCCAAGTACTACGCAGTTCCATCAGTAGTGAGGGCTGCCAGACGACAGTGGTAGAAGCCTGCAAAATAAAAATAAGTGCAAGTTTTTGGGCATGACAATACAGACACACCTATTGGAAGTTGTTTGTAGACCTCAGACAGGACCTGCAGGCACATAACAGCATTAACCAATTGCTCAGAACCTAATGGGTGATGTGCTTGGAAGAAATAAATTTGGCGTAAAAATTTGTGGGGTCGGTGACTGGAATCAGTTCCACACCATATTCAGATGCAGGCGATGGGACCAAATAAGAAAGTGGGAGGAGGTAAAGTCAGTGGAATGGATACTGTGGAGTGGTGGTGGTGTGACGCAGAGAATCGGCTGCGAGAAATACGACCATGCCTGAGGCGCACGCAAGTTGCTCAACACTTGAAGGACCACATACGAAAGTGGGAGGTCAAGTCAGCGGAATGGATTTTGTGGAGTGGTGGTGGTGTGACGCAGAGAATCGGCTGCGAGAAATACGACCATGCCTGAGGCGAGTCCCTCCTTTGCCTGAGATACTGTCAGAGCAGTGCAAATTGCCAGTGTGTGTGTGTTCTATCAAAACAAGAGATACCGCTTGGTTACACTGAATATTCACATACTCTAGAACTGCCTCATGTGAATTCACACAAGACCACTGCCTGTGAATGAGTTCAGCGGTCAGGTGGAGAAGTGAGTGTTGAATCTTCGAGAAAGGATGACTGTTTTATAGGTTAAGTGCCTTGTATGCCATCGAAGCGCAGTTTTGTCTTCATCACGGGTCAGAGTTGAACTTTGGGCGAAGCCTTAGCATCAGCATGGTTACTTACCTAATAATGGCGAGCGAAATGTGGATCTGGCGTCGATGAGCGCGCGTCTCGAGGGCACCATGACGGTCAAGGACGTTGACGGGTTGACGTTGACGAGTGACGTGACGTGGCAGTGGTGAGTCCTAGTAGGCACTGCGGCAACTGCTGCAACAAACACGGTGGCATTCTTAATTCTACATTAATTGCCTCACTTGGGTTGTCAGTAAGAACGTGTACGACAGCAGCAGCACACATTAAAGCAACAGTAAGACTGATTATCAATATTTCAGATATTGGCAGATAGGAAGCCGTGCAAGGGCTGTTTGAGTTGGTATGCGTGTGAGGGCGGTGCATTTGGGTGACGTTAGTAAGCATTGGGTGAGGGCAGGGAGAAACTAATTGCCACAATGACTACTTTTTGCGACAAACCGTTTTATTCATTGATCTGGAACACCAACCGCAGCTCTTCCAGGAGCTCTTTCACTACTGGCACGCAAAAGGATCTGCCCAAAATCGCACGGCGAGTGGAGCAGCTAGTTTAGCCCGTGTCATTGAAATGGGCTGGAAACCCAAAGAGGCGTTCAATTTCCGTGATGCTGAGGTAGGAAGGCTTATTGCCTTCCAAAACGGGTAGCTGCCCGTCAGCGCCTCGTTGTGATCCCTGGCTAGTGGTCAAAGTGCCAAGTGAATTCACAACTGCAATTCTTCCATGGTCTAGAAAATCATCAAGTACGAGGCAGCATGCCCTTGGCACTCGAGCGGTGGACAGACTGTTCAAATTGCCCCAGAAGTACCTGGATAAATTTTAATTAGTGTAATAATAAGTAATGAACAGAGTAAGTGGCATTCATGTGAATTGCAGTGGAGACTGACCGTGGGCGTTTCATAGCCGAAAATTCAGAGCTGCAGACAGCGACTGGCGACTTCCTGAGGTGCCGGTTCATCTCGGACAAAACTGCTGCATCGAGATGTTTCGTGTTCTCAAAACACCAGTAAAATGGGTGACCCTGCATTCTTGCCCTACGGAGTAGATAATCCTTCACCCTCACATATTCAAAGAACAAGGTAGATGTACGCCAGACCACGTCTCGCGTAACAGGCTTCGCGATAT
>NW_026267249.1:442442-444054 GCF_000697945.3 Frankliniella occidentalis | reverse complement strand
AGGCTCTGGGGTGACTCGGGGTCACTGGCGGCGGGGCTCTCCACCCTTAGGTCTGTTGATCATTGTAATGGGACCGCGGCACAGAAATTCGGAGTTCAACTCCGACTACCAGTCAAGTAAAGTAAGTCGACATCGGCTTTAGATAAGCGTGTGAACCCGGTGGCTGGACGTAAGTCTCGTCATAAGTTCGTCAGAACTTTGTCGTTTTCATCGAATTGTCATCATTTCAGTAAAATTGACTATATTTTAGAGAAAATGTCCCAGTTTAGCAAGCATTCCGGTAAAGCTGAAATGCAGAAGAATGCAGGGAACAAGAAAACGGAAGTCACCATGTTAAACCATAGCGATTTCCGGTTTCTTCTGCTTTTCAGCTTTACCGGAATGCTATATTTTGCAGAGGGGGCCGGTGCGCGCTCCCACACAGGTACCAACCTGACATGCGAAACGAGTGTATTTTTCGCTCCTTTTGGTCACAGCAGCACATCATTCTCGACTATAAAGTAAACAGTTTATAAGTATTCAAACGTTTCTACACATTAAACAGGAGAAACCCGATGCAAACTTCAGCGAAAAAATAGTTCCGTGTCTGTGCCGGAATGTTGGTGGCAAAAGCAGCCTACTCTGCCGGACAAGAACGCTCGTCTGCTTGTCAGCCATCTTGCTGCCGTGCCGACTGTCAAGTCTTAGGCCTTGCCTTGTGAGAAGGAATATAATTGAAGAAACGGATATTACCTCCTTAAATTTCTACATCCTACTTCATAAAACAGGTACGTAGTATTACTCAGTAAACCGTGTGATGCAAGAACTCTGAAATAGTTTGATTACACACGTATTTTCATGCAGTACCCTCCTGGCCTATCTGGGTACTCTAGGCTGTAGGCTCCTTTCTGAAGTGTAAACAATGTTTTGCATTCGGATCACATTAGTCCTCCTAGTTTAAATTATTCTCTTATTATTCGAAATGCACCGGAGGCAATTATTTATCTTCAAACCAAAGAGCCAACCAATTTTTTTTTTTCAAGTTTGGAATCATAACCTAATGTACTGTTTGTTTACATTATGATAGACATGCAAACCTGTTGACATGGTAGGCTGCTGCAATGATAATAACTTTTAATCAAAGCTTATAGTGCACCACTGTTTTAAACAGTATTGTATACTTGATGTAAAATGATAGAATAGATATTTGTGATTGTAAAGGCATTTTGCTATGTGGAAGGTTGATCCGAACTTGTGCCGTTTCTTGTTTGACATCTATTTACAACCTTAGGCTTGTGCATTACTTCAGATCACCTACTGCTTTTATTTCTTTCTATTATGAAATTTGTTATTCTAAATATCATTGTTTACATCTTTTATGATGATTGTCTTTCTTTTTTTATAGTTGCTGTGATCCTGGCCAATCCCTTTGAAGTTTTATTTCTGATACGTCACCCAGCAAGCATAACTGCTATTAAAATATGCAGTGCATGGTGAGTCTGCATTGAAACTTGTATTCTTTATTCTATATGAAATTGTTTCTTAGTATTATGAATACTAAAACATGTGTTTTATTTTATTACCTTACTTCAGTGCTGGATTTGAACACAAAGGAACTCCGAACACTTTCCGT
>NW_026267249.1:436026-438612 GCF_000697945.3 Frankliniella occidentalis | reverse complement strand
GGCGCAGCGAAGTGGAGCTGGCAACTCCGTTTGGCGGAAGGGCGGGCCTGCTTGTTTCCCCTTGCGACCCCCGCGGCGCCGCCGGCTGGCCGAGCTGGCATCCGGGAGGGGTAGCGGGTCTGTCACCAGGCTCCGCACGTTGACCGTGCGGCGCGGCGCGCCGTGATCCGGGGCGCCGCCTGACCGCGGGGCGCCCGAGGTGGAGGGCCCTGATGCCGTCCCGCTCCCGCTGGGCTGGGCCCGAGGTGGCGGGTCCATGGAGAGATGCCACTGTTTGTTCGTGTCCAATTGCCGCTGGATGAACCGCATCCCGCGCAGGGTGAGGTTCGGCGTCGTGTAGAGCTGGTTCTCCACGGGCCCAGGGAAGTGGTGTATGAGGAATGTAAGCAATGTCTCTTCTGGGAGGGGCGGGTGCAAGAGCTGGGCACGTCGCGTCATTGCGACGTGCCATTGTGCCATTGTTACGCCCGTGGATGGACTCCAGCGGGCGTTCTCTATCTGCCTCCTGGCGAGCCCTTGCTGCTCGCGCGACCAGAACTCGGCCAGGAAGGCCTGCCGCAGGCCCCGGTAGGTGCTCAGGTAACACTGGTGAAATGCTCAGGTGATGAACAGCGAAGTATTGACAAGCACTATATTACTTCTTCTACTCCGCGTGCTAATGGTCTTCCTTGGGCTCTCGTACCTGAGCCAAGAGCTGTCGGACTCGAGCCTGCGTCTAGAAGGGTCCGCTTTCCGCGCCGCCACTGACAGCAAAACAAGGCTAGCGGAGGCCCGCGCCCTCGTCCTGGTCATGCTCGCTGCGAGCCGGCCGCCAGCCCTGTCCTGTAAGGGCCTTGGTTGGCTTAGTCTGCCCTCCGCAAAAGAAGCTTTACAGCAGCTCTACTCGGTCATCAACGTTCTGAAATCAAAAGACTTTGGGGGCAAAACCACAAAAACAGAATAGAAACCACTTTGCGTTAACTGCACAACGAATCCCTTAATAAAAAGTGTCACTTATGAATCACAATGTGAATAAAGTAATAACATTTCAATTTTAAGAATTCAGTTGGCAATGTAGCATTCCGCTGAACCTGAAATGCAGAAGAATGCGGGGATGAAGAAGAAACCGGAAATCGCTATGCTCTAACAAGGTGACTTCCGTTTTCTTGTTCCCTGGATTCTTCTGCATTTCAGCTTTGCCAGAATGCTTTATTCGTGTGTGGAGTTATCACCAGTGGCTCAGTCAGTTGTACGGGGTGGGTGAAATAGTGGTGTGACTTGGCCTATTTTGTCAACCAATATTGCGTCATGGCGCTAAGGAAGACATCTGCGCCTGCCCGCACCTCAAAAATATGAACGTTCGTCCCCGTAGGGCCTAACTACTCCGGGAGGCTTTAACTCTCTCTCCAGGTCGAACGACACGGCGCACGGACTCCGGACAGGGGGTGTTCGAGGGCCCCCTGGGTTACATTTGATGTGAATATGACTCACCTGTGACGCGCGCCGCCGCCGCGACAGCCGTCCGCGAGCCGCCGCCCCGCTCGGACCACACGGGGGCCCAAATCTTTAACGCCGATGCGCGGTGGGTTCCCGACATCGTACGGCGCCCGGAGAAAGAGCAACGTAGGGTAAACCTACCTAACATGGATCATTTCTGTTTGGTGGGTTCTAACTTCTGATTGGGTCGACCGATTTGAAAATTTGAAAGTTCCTCAGGTAGAGGACTATATATGCAACAAAATTTGTATGTGGCAATTTATTGTCTGCTCGCTCTCCTACCCACTGGTGCGCGCCGAAAAACCGTCTGCACACCAGACCTCGTCATAGCGCGTCAAAAGACAAGGCGACATACATGGTTCTACTTATTTCCTGTTTGTAAGAAAACTAACCGGTGGAATCACTTGGTGCTCGATGAAAAGACGTTTTAAGGTATACCCTTTACGACTCAGAAGATTTTGAACCTTTACCGTGAGTATTTTTAAATCGCGGGTAGGGGTAAAAGCATAGAATTTGAACCCTCCTCAAATAATTTCTTTAGTTTGCGCCTCAATATCAGTCATTAGAAATCGTACGTGCGTTACGTCACTTTGCACACGGCAAAATATGACCAAACTAAAGGAATTGATGCAAAAAAGCACCACAAAATCCCAATAGGAAAATTTTTGCAAGCATTGACATCCTCCATTGCGCCTTACGAGAAGATCAGGTAGGCAACCCGTCGCACATATTACGACCATCTCCACTCCTACCGCCCTTAGTATCCTGTGACGGAGCCAAAAAATACGACAATTTGAATAACGTATGTCTTCAATTTATAGAACAGGTTTCAAGGAACATTTCTAAAACGAATCAGAGTGTCAATATCATGTGGTTAGTCAGGATATATAGAAAAGGCCGGAATTTCTAGTTAAATGAAATGCTACTTTTCCAGGCCCTATATCCGCCCCGAAGATGCAAATGAGTGGGAGCAAGTTATAAATTCGTGAGCAGAATAGTCAGAGGAATACGTTGATATAAGAAACTATTAATTTCGTCGACAGACGAGCCTAAACAACGTATCCAAACATGCCGAAGTTTTGATCCATGTTTGGGTCAGCGTCCAAACAT
>NW_026267249.1:434669-435976 GCF_000697945.3 Frankliniella occidentalis | reverse complement strand
TTTCGTGCGGACAGATACACAGACAGACAGACAGACAGACAGAAAAAGTTTTTTCCGACCAGACGGAGTAATAAGCTTCGCTTATCGCTCAGCCAATAACTTCCCCGTGTCAGAGTGCAGGCCCTCCCGGGCAGGATTAACACGGGACAGGGAAGAACAGGGAGAACCGCCGATGACCAGGTGTATGGGTACTTGTATACTTTCCAAGACATCTTCTGTAAGTTGCTTGATGCAGCCCAGTTGAACAGCAAAGGGAACATTCCGTTCTTGCACACGTATGCAGGGCTCGCATATTTCAGAGGTGAAGTATTTGCCCACCCTTAAGCCAAGGGCTGTCAAGGCAACATAAGCTGCTGAGATGCCATCAAATAATGAAAGGCAATTAATTATTGGGCGGTGTACCTGCGAGGAAAGAAGAGAAATACATTATGTCAAAACATTGCCTTTACATACACACAAGGCACCAGGTCAAACCAATGTGCCCTCACCTGCAGTGGGCCGCTACTTTCAAAACCTCTGAACCCCTCTTGTAGTAGATGTATAGGCGACTCACGTAATGGGCGGTCCACCTGAAAACAGAGAAAAGCAGTACTGTAACATTGCTTCACACAGAGGGCAAAAATACAGCAGACGTGCGATCACCTGCACTGCACCGCTATTTTCGAATCCTGTGAACCCATCCTCCTGTTCACGTAGGGGAGGGTCAGGCGCCACCTCCTTACGCTTCTTTGTGGCCCCATACCACCTAGTGCCCTTGGGAGCCTTGGTGAGACAGCGGCGGACACCCCGTCGTCTCCCCATGTCACATTTACTCGGCCAAAAACAGCGTGGCAGCGACACCTGGCCACCAGAACGGCAACCCACTTTCATAAGCCAGAGTGTGATGCAGGCGCGCTGGTCGGTCATCAACCTGCGACATTGTAATGGGGAAATATGTTAGCCGACAGACATGAATACTTCTCTTTATTTGTTACCCTTCCACAGCAGAGCAGGGGAGTGAACGTACCATTAACGAGCGCACTAGTGTCGCAGGGGCTCAGGGCGTATCTTGACGCAATGAAACACAACCGCAGCCAAGCCACATCACCGGTAAATATAAACATAAATCGCACTTCTTGCAACGATGTGGAGGGTTAGGGTCGGCCTTGTCACTGTCAGTCAAGCCCGTGCCCGTGCCACGCCCCCGCCCTCTGACGGCGGCTGTGCGAGACGCGGCAGTGGGCGCGGAGAGCCGCGGCAAATTTGAAATGGGACGGCAGGGTGCGGCTCGCCCCGGGGGCTTGATTTTCATCCCCAGCGGCGGGGCC
>NW_026267249.1:428448-434619 GCF_000697945.3 Frankliniella occidentalis | reverse complement strand
TATAAGAAACTATTAATTTCGTCGACAGACGAGCCTAAACAACGTATCCAAACATGCCGAAGTTTTGATCCATGTTTGGGTCAGCGTCCAAACATGGATCACAACCCCTAAAAAGAGGAAGGGATTGTTTTTGGATAAAACAAAAAAAGTTGCTTTCCCCTAATACTGTTGTTTATCACATATGTGAAGAGGGACACTCTAGCTCGGTGATCCATGTTAGGGTACCTCCCTCCAAACACGGATCAAAATTCGCGGTCATGGGGATTCCCTGTAGCTCCTAAAGTATTGGAGGTATAAAGTTCATTCCAACGGAATATCATTCCAAAAGGTTCAAACTACACAACCATGAAAAAAAATCATGCTCATCACACTTTTATCCACCCCAAAACCACGGTTTTCTGAAAAATGATCCATGTTTGGTAGGTTTACCCTAATCAGCATCGTATTACCTTTTTGAAACCCCAAAGCTCCAAAGCAGTCCGGATAGTCGGGACAGCTCTGATATGCTTTGTCAAGTTTTGGGAGAAGTGGAAACGACATCCTTTGACATAACAGAACGGTCTAAAATTTGAACTGTCACGAACTGCATTGTGAGCAGCCATTTCAAAATCAAATAAAATTGCATGTGGGCAAACAAACGCGCCCACATTGTTTGCCTCCTCTAAAAGCATGTTCCACATGTCAGTGCACCTGCAAATATATAAAAATGGTTCAAAACTTTAAACAGAATAACCAGCTAAAACATAAAAAAAATATCGCAGTACTTACAGTTCTTGAGATTTCACTTTGAGGGGCACAAAGGCAAGAGGGATGTGAAACCCATCTTTGTACCCATGTACGGTGTACAGCTGGTAACTGTTTGCTGGCCTCCACAAACGTGCCATCGCCCATTAGTGCAGTGCACTGTGCCATCAGTCTCAAAATAAATAATAATGACCATATTTTAAACAAGCAACAAAAAAGTTCACACACTTACAAAAGTACAAAACGCAGCTTACCTCAAATTACTCTCACAGGTAACAAAAGTACAAAACGCAGCTAACCTCAAATTACTCTCACAGGTAAACATACAGAGGCCCTCTTCCGACCTGTACAAAAAAAGTTTTCCATTTGAAGTTTTTACAGATTTTTCCTCAAAGGCCTTTTTAAAAAAATCATCAACCTGGTCCTTGGTTTGAGGAATTTTCAGCCAAGATTTGTGCCTTTCCCTATAGACACAACGGCGCACCTACAATTAAAACAATTAACATTAAAATGATTTCAAGGACAACTTAAATGCGCGATTGTAACAGGGGAATGTAAATACCAAAGCCTAATCTGATGCACAAACTTCTGTATAATTTCCTTTCACAAGTTCTTTGCGCGCGAGCTTCAGAGGGCGAGAGGAGACATCATCAGCAGCTTTTCGTTTCAAAGCACTTTTAAGCTGAAGTCTCTCTCTCTCTCTCTCGGTCAGACATGGTGCGGCACTGTGGATGGTGTGCGTCGCAAACAGATACACTTCCTTCAGAAAGGACTATTTTCCCCTCACATGTTTTGTTAGAGCACCTGTCAACACAACGCAGAAAATGGAGTGGCACTATTTTCTATCTTTAAAATCGACAAGTGAGAAATATCGTTGCGACATCAGTTTTCACGGCATCGATCTCGGCTTCACTATAGTGTCGCTAACGACGTGAGAGCCGATGTCGAAGCGATATCGGTAGAATAATTTCCGAAATATACCGAGTTTGAACCGAATCGGGAATTTACACTTACCTAGGTCAGGGGGCAGCCCTGCCGCAGGCCCAAGCCCCTGACCACCGTGAAGGTGAACGCCACGCCCCACCTCAGAAACGTCAGGTCCGTAAGGGCCAGCCTGATGACCTGGTTGATGAGGAACTCAGGGACCCCGACGTCCCTCAGGATGTCGACTACCTTCTTCTTCACTACGGACGGGAAGGCTGACCGGATGTCGAGGCTGAGCACATGGAGTGGCCTCGCCACCCACCAGCACGCATCCATCACTGCCCGCAACACATAAAGATGGTCGTCCGTGGACCGCTGCGCCCTGAACCCGGCCTGGTATCAGGGGAGCGGTGGGATGATCTCCTTCAAAAGAGCGACGATTTTGTACACGACCGCGCACAAGGAGATGGGGTGCTGAGCCGACGTCGTCAGCCATTCAGCAGGGAAGTCCCCGGCCACCCATGCCGTTTGGATGACCGCCGTGAGGTGGGTGATGAACAGATCGCTCGCGTGTTGGAAGAGTTTGACCGGCAACCCGTCCGGACCTGATGCTGTACGTCTTGCCATCCCCGCCAGAGAGCCGCGCACCTCCTCTGCTGTGGGCGCCGGGAAGATGGGGCCGGGAGGGTCGTCGGCTCGCCTTGCGCCAGTCTAGAGATGAGCGAACATGTTCGCATTCGAACGAACTCGAACGAACATTCAGGAAATCGCTGGGATATGTAAACTTTTATTTTCGATAATAAATCCAAAAAGCTTGTGCGAAAAAAAAAATCGGACGTCTAAAAAAAAGCGGGACACCCTACTATCGCACAACCCTAGCTCATCAGCCCACGCAGGGCGGGCTCTCCGGCGCCTCTTCGGGACCGCCTCTTACCCCCGCCCCAATCCCTGGGAACGGGGCAGGGGCTGCTGCAAGGAGACCCTGCATCAAGGTCGCGACGTGGAATGTCCTGGGGGCCCTTGCTCTAGAGGCGACGGACACCTTCGTCATCGACCTGGCGCTCTTCGGAGCCGGGGTTCACGGCGCGGCCCTCAAGAAACCCACCTCCCAAGGCAGTCGATGAGGTCAGCCCGCTACACCTGGATCATCGAGGGTGCCCCGGTGCTCCGCCGGGAGGACGCCGCGGAGTGGCGGTGCTGGTGCGGCGCGGGCTCCCAGGCTTCAGAGTGCGAAGCTTCTCCCGTTTCCAGGACAATGTGCTGCTGGTCGAGGTTGAGTTTAGCGGGGCCCTGTTTACAGTCATCACCACTCATGTGACGGACGGGAAGGACCAAAGGACTACCTTGGCGGCGGTGGCGGCGACGGTCTTGGCTGCCCAGACTGGGCAGTGGAAAATCTTCCTGGGAGATTCCAATGCCCTCATCGGACTCCAGGATCGTCTCCGCAACAAAGACGTCGTCGGCACGCGCTTCTCCCCGGCACATCTGATCGTGCCGTGCAGGCGCTTCTATACTGGCGCTACCAGTAGTCGAATCTCCGATAGGCAGAGCTGCGCGCTGTACCTGGCGAGGCCCGTGGCTGCGCGGTCACCTGGAAAAGAGGCGGAGCGCGGGGAAGACCCGACGCCCATGAGTCCCAGGTCGACTAGGGTAAGATGCCCTATGATGGCCACCTCAAGAATGGGGCCTGCCCAATGATGGCCACCCCTTTTTCTTGTAATGTAGACAACGATGTGAAGTAGTTTGGCTTATTCTGCCCAAGTAGGGACCTTACTAGAACACTTCTTCAAGGCCAAGATTGTGAAGTGACCAGATTGGCTGGAAATCAAGAAAAGTGGCCATCAATGGGCAGTGGCCACAATAGGGCACCTTACCCTATATAGCAGTCGACTGGCCACACATCGGGGAGAAGAGTTTCCTTCAACCAGCTCTTCCGGTCGGACCACGCCTTGGTTCTAGCAGAACTGCAGCTGCCCCGAGACGGGGCCCCACCCCTTCTCCGCAGGGCGTTGACCCTGCTACCTCCTCTCGTCGACCCCATGCAAGAAAGTCCGTTCTACGACGGTTGCTCAGATAATGTCCGATCTACAAGCGTCGTTCGGAGAATGTTCGATCTGCATTAGCCCGGCTGGAGAACATCCGAAGCAACATTTTTGACTGTTTTGAGATTTTTACGTATCTCGCTAAGTTACATAAAATGGCACCAATATCTCAAAACAGTCAAAAATGTTGCTTCGGATGTTCTCCAGCCGGGTTAATGCAGATCGAACATTCTCTAAACGACGCTTGTAGATCGGACATTCTCTGAGCAACCGTCATAAAACGGACTTGCTTGCATGGGGGCGACGCTCTAGACAGAGGGGGACGACGGCAGCAGTACCGGCAGGTCTGGAATCTGGATAACCTTTGTTAATCTGCCGATAATCTTCGAGATAAACTTATTTTAATGGAGTGGTTGGAGGGAATATGTTGTATTACTAAAACAAGAATAACTGAATTGAAATTCGTGTCAAATACTTTCTTTTTAATGTCTACATGTTTACTCAGCTTTCAAGCCAATAAAATCAAAGTCAATTCCTCAAACACACTCAGAAATGACATCAGGCTTGGACGCTATTTAACATAAGAAAATTTTGAGGTCTCCATCTTATCATGTAGTAGCACCCAAAACCAGTTGAAGTGAGTTGAAATTCAGAGCAAATAGTTTTTTTAAATCTTCCCAAAGAATAAGATTAAGTCATTTCAGTGAAAACATTGAAATTAAGGTAAATCACTCCGAAACACAACTATATAGGGGCCTGGCTAGTTGCTACCAGATACAGTTGATCAAAAATAATTATTTTCGGTTTTGTGGAGTCGTTGAGATACAGCTGATCAAAAATAATTAATTTTGGTTTTGCAAAGTTTTAATCAATAAAGCCCTCGTTGTCAAAATCTTTAAATTTATTTTTAAAAAATTATTATTTTTTATTTATTTTTTATTACACAACCGCTAGTCTGCTTTAGCAAAACAAAATATTTACTTAATTAAAATAATTAATTAATTAAATAATTTTAAAATTATTTTTACAGCCACGAAGTTAGAACAGGCGGTCGCCGTACGTCCGTCAAACCATCGATAGGTTACGTGCATCAATCGATCCCTCGCTCTATGTGTCGTCTCGCTAGAGTCAGCTAAATTTTTCATACAGGTACAACGAACTGCAATGTTGTGTCGGGTCGTTTTTCTCACATTCAGATTGCGGTTTCTGTTTATCTACCCGAGCACTGAAAGTATGGGAAACTACGCGTGCAACTTCAAGAACCACAACCGCTTGCCCCGTGTCTCCTTCCTCGATTCTGTTTGAGGCGACCGGCCGCCAGGTCCCGAGGGTACTAGCTACATATTTCGCTGATTACTGCTCTAGCCGAGTAGCTAAATCATGGCTCTCGACGTTCTTGTGCATGGTGTGGCCAAGCTCGTCCCCGGTCAGGACGCCTGTACGGGACAGACCAGTCATCCTGGTAGCGGGCCGAGGCCGAGAGGCCCAGCGCCTCCCGTTGGCGCTTCGAGCACCTGGTTGCCTAACAAACGCAGGGGTGCAGGCTGGGTTGCCTATGCGTCAGGCACCCTTCTCACCTTCAAACAACAATACAACATTTTATTTCGCTCTAGAGGTATAGTTTAGTTGTTCCTCATGGCCCAGCCCGCAGCTCCCCGGCAGGCAGAGAGCGTTGTGGGCCGAGCACAGGGGGAACAGCATGTCATGCATGAGCACATTTGAGAGGTAGGGGTAATACGCAGCATATATCTGAACCAACTTTTCGTTGAAAATCAAGCGGCTTTTGTTGTGGGGACGTAACTCATACAAAAGAAATTTGAAGTACTTAGTGAGTATTCCGACCCTCGGAACTATACACGTACTAGTTCTGATGGCGTCTTTAGCCCTCCCCCTCCTCCTCCTGCTGAGATGTGCACCACCACGATCACGATGACGTCCACGCCGTTGTCGCCGCCGGCCGCAGCCCAGGGTAGGGCTGTGCGATATTCGGGAATACCGAAACGATATCGGTATTCTTTTTATACCGATTCTTCGGTATTTTAAATTTCTGCTATTCGGGAACGATATTTCGATATTATCGAAATATCGAAAAATACCGAAAGTTTAGAAATTTCGGTATTTCGGTATCTCGATGTTTCATTATTTCCATAATACGAAGAATTTGGTACTCAGAGTGGGTGCGCGCGCCCCCTCAAACCTTTACATTTACATGTCCGCCCCTCCCAGTCTCTCCTACCGTTCTTTTCCCGCTCTACGCGCCTACTACGACGCTAGATGGAGCTGCTGGCGTTGCTGGCATGTCAGGCGGCAGACATGGCATCGCGCGCTGTTTTCAAAGTGCCCAAATTGTTTCACTTCCTCGTTAGCTTCTCTGTTGTCGAAATTTTGAAACTTCGGTATTTCGATAATTGGCGGCGCGCACAAATTACGTAATCGTTTTTTTGGGGGAAAACCCCTCCCC